>NC_081415.1:221125047-221436547 GCF_030272615.1 Cryptomeria japonica | reverse complement strand
TGATACTTCTGCAAAAAGTATGTGATACAATGAGGGGCCTGCACATGTAGGAAGGAACACTGCCTAGAGCATACTGCTCATTATAAAAATAGTCTCACTAACTACAAAGATGTAATAACCATGTCAAAATAAATGGACAACAATCCAATAGAGTGAACTACCAGAGATAACATCTACCATGCCTGACTACAATCTCGGTTAAGCTTAATGCGGGAGGACTAAATCCTCTTTTGAATCGATTCGATGACCAATGATCAACCAACAACTATGCCTGAATGATATTACAATATTTTCACATTACATTCCTTGACCATGACCTTTTCAATAACTAGGATACTCTACAAAGAGTTTCTACCTCTTATTTATATGAACCTTAAGGCCTAAACCAATTAGATCAGCCACCTATAAGATATTACAATAAGATCATTACATAAATTCATATTACAATGATATGCCATGTTAGATTAAGACCAAAACAATAATAACCAATCCATAAAACATCCTGGTAACGTGTAGAGTACATATTAACATGATATCGGTCCATAACCTAGATAGGTACCAGACCTATTCTGGGTCCACCATGCCAAAGCAATGTCTTCAAGTAGTTGAAGCATGATCAAAGAACATCTTTAGCATCCTAAAATCCATGTAGAAGCCACACCAACACCACTTATGCATACTGTCAAGATTCCTTAGTGAAAGCTTTGTCGGTTAAACCTTAAACCAATGTCGGTATGGGTTTGCAAGAGTGTATGATAGCATCCGATTACCAAATCAATACCAACTAAGAAAAACATACTCCAGAAGCATGTAACACATGAAATCAAACATACTCCATAGATCCAAACATGTCAGAAGTATCCAACAAATAGTCTCTTCTATCGGTAACACTAGATCTTCTACTAGTAACCAAAACCTATCTGCCAGTAACCAACCATAAAAGCTAGTGTTGAAATCAACGACAAAACATAAATGCAACACATAATCAATTCATCCATAATGCCAACAAAAATGGTATTTTAACATTTCAAAAAAAATAAAAAATTATAAAAGCAGGAGTTGTTGAAACATCGAGTTTAAAAAAAATAAATAATTTTTTGGTAATTAGACCCAAAGTGATATAAAATATACATTTAGTAGACACTTCCAATTGGAAAATTTTTGGTCCATATATAACTTATCTATAGTGAATCTATATAGACCATATGTTTGACTAAAATTAATTTTTAGTTAGAAAAACTTAATTCCCTTTTGTTGATAAGTTGGCCTGAAACGTGACACGGTATTAATATAAGAGAAATTTGGCACCATTGGCGAGGTATTTGAAATATTCCCTATGTTCATTCCTCTTATTTAATTGACTTCTAGATGAGTTTGGGGTATCCTCTAGCTAAGGCCTTCTTTCTTCAAGTAACTTGGCACATTAGACATTCCTACATCCTTTAGCAAATTTGGCTAGAGAGGCTCAGCCATATAATCTTTCAAGGAAAGTCTATGATAGTGCAAAAATTATGGTAGAGAATAATTAGTATGGTTCAAGAGACTATTATTGCAAAATATAAGTTGATTTCCCCTTCAAGGATGTGGAGGAAGAGGTCATATCCTATTAATAATGGTTTGGAGTTTCCCTTGACAAGGGGGAGATGTTGTTAGGTCTCGGAGACAACTGAGAGGGGGGGTTGAATCAATTGTCTTATAAATTCAAATCAAAAACCACTTAACCAACTTAATGCTTAATACCGGTAAACCAGTTAAGTATGCCGGTAGATAGTGTTTAACAGTAAATTGCTATACCGGTAAAGATTAATGCATGAAACATAAATACAAAGTCATCCACAACACATAACACCAATATTTGTATGTGGAAACCCTATAAGGGGAAAAAACATAGTGGGAAACCTTACCCACAATCAGATGATACTACTACATATAGTAAGTGTACATAAATGGGGTCTGCACATGCAGAAAGGCCAACGACCTAGAGCTCACTGCTCAATCACAAAATGGGAGTCACACTAACTACAGTTGGATGGTTAAATCCAATAAGAATGTCCTACACAAAATAGCATCTTCATATGCTGGATTCAGTACCGGTGTAATGCTAATATGTTTTCACAAAAACCTAGCTTCACCTTCAAATGATGTCTTCGTGTATAGCTCTGTTTAATCTCGCATATACCTTCACTCAATTCTTTTTCACATTCCACATTCGATCTTACAAATAAGATCTTACATTTATACCATAACCTAAGACCAATTTAGTAGGTTGGCTCTACAAGATATTACGATAAAAACATTTTACAATCAATATAATATCTAATGCAATATCTGATTAAAGATGTCAGCTTAATGCATTTACAACAATAATAAATAATCTTCATAGCGTGCCATGCTGATCTAGAAAAGGTAAACCTCTCAGTGTAACCCTAGGTAACCCTAGACCTATTTGTTGATAAAAGAAAATATGCAAGTATGAATATACCAATGATTAGCATCTTCATATGCTGGATTCAGTACCGGTGTAATGCTGATATGCTTTCACAAAAACCTAGCTTCACCTTCAAATGATGTCTTCGTGTATAACTCTGTTTAATCTCACATATACCTTCACTCAATTCTTTTTCACATTCCACATTCGATCTTACAAATAAGATCTTACATTTATACCATAACCTAAGACCAATTTAGTAGGTTGGCTCTACAAGATATTACGATAAAAACATTTTACAATCAATATAATATCTGATGCAATAACTAATTAAACATGTCAGCTTAATGCATTTACAACAATAATAAATCATCTTCATAGCATGCCATGCTGATCTGGAAAAGGTAAACCTGTCGGTGTAACCCTAGGTAACCCTAGACCTATTTGTCGGTAAAAGAAAATATGCAAGTATGAATATACCAATGATTAATTATTCAAAATAGAGTGTCCACACTATGTCTTCAACATTACCAATTGTCTTCCATATCATTCCAAGTGTTGGTGATCATTATATCCTGTCGGTGAACCATATACCAATAACTATGCAATAGTTACTTGTTTGCCGGTGAATGCTGCTGGATCTCCAAAGTGCTAGTGTTTTAGTAGGTGTTGACATCAATGACAAAACCATACCAAAATACCAACAGATGCCACCTCATAAGGAAAACTGAAAGGGTGGGGAGATGGTCATCAACTCCTTTAGGTGTATTCATAGTTATTTTTTATGGATCCTTAAGGGAAAACCAAGGTCATGCATGGGTTGGTGGAGTTAGAAGGGAAAACACTAAAGTGGTTCTCTTTCTCTTTTATAGATTTGTGGGGTAGTAGTTGATTAACCTTATGGAATCCTTGACTATCCTTGAGGCTCTAGAAAGATGTTGTGTCCTCTATTAGGGTATAATTATTTATGAGTCAAATTCTCATTTCTTGGTTAAGATGCTAAATTCTTAGAAGAAGGAAGGTGTGAAAAGGTAGTTAGATTTAGTAGTTTGTTAGATTCGCAGGTTGATCAACTCCTTGGATTTGGTTTTCTTTGTCCATATCTCATAGGAATGAAATATGGTGGCCGAATTTGTAGCTAAATAGGCTTCTAAGAGTATGGATAATTATCTTATTGATGCATGGGATAATTTCTGGCTAGATATGTTGATTTTGGAAGATGCTCTTGGTTAATGAGTTGGCTTGGTTGGGGATCTTTGTGTCTTCCCCTGGGACTAGACACTGTTGGTTTTCTTGTGGTTGGAAGTTGTATGGGTTAGTGATTTTGTTGTTTGGAAGATTTTGATTGATGGTAGTTGTTTTTAGTCTTCTGAGTTTGGTTGTATGCTAGTTATGTACTTTTGATTCCCAGTGATTCAATAAATTTGTACCCCTCCTTTCCTATAATTTTTTAATTTATTTTATAAGTACACACATAAAGATATTCTCATAATTAATGCATTTAGATAAATTTTAATTGATGAGAAATTACAATGGCTTAATGCATCTCACACTTATTATTTATTCATTAATCTTTCATGTGCCTTGATTGAGCACATTACTTCTTTCCCAATAAAGTTCATGCCTAATGATCATAATCTTTCCACCTCTAGTGGTCACATAAATACAAATTTTTTAGATGCCCATAATTATTTTTATACTTTATAATTATAAAACACTTTAAGAAACCCATAATTATTTTACTATAGAATATTATGCACCTCGTATGTTATTATAATTTTATTCCATATACATCCCATTATTTACCTACGGGATGAAATAAAATTGCAATATTAGGGACATAACCACTATTGGAGCATTGAGGTCATTTTTAGGGATCACTAATCAAGTTGAGTGTGGAGTTTTCTATTCTCTTGATGATTGGAACTATAAAATAAATAATTTCAAGTAGATGAAGGTGGTGAAGGATGGTCCATGATAAACCCTTTTACTATGCCAAAAATATACAAATGTTATATAAAACATGCAATTGCTAGAGAAAATTTATCGTCACTAATGCTGAATGTGATTGGTAAAACTAATGAATCTATATTTTAGGCACCAACAAAATAAGAATGTGAGAAACATGAACTTATGGGACATTAATTGAGTAGTTATTAATCTTCCACTTGCTATGGAGATGAGACAAAACATATTTAAAGGGACTAGATAGATTTACCATGGTTAGCTCAATTGAAAAAACATTGTTCTTATGAATGAAGATATAAATATTGCAAGTATGAAGACAAATGGTTTTTCACTTAGAAGAACTTTACATTCAAAAGAGGAAATCGAATCCAGTAGATCCAAATCCAAGAGAGACAAGGATGTGAATTTCAAGTGGATTGCAAGGGTTGAAGCATGATTTGCCCTCTTTTGTAAATAGGAAAGTTGACTTGTTGACTATGTGGAAAAGAGAGAAAATGAGTGAAATGAGGAGCTACCAGTTTGGGATCATGCTGTAACTTTGGATCTAAGCTAATTACATTGATATGGATCTTCCCTGTAAATTTGGAGAAAAGTCGTTAGGACCGTGGTGAAAGTGTACATGGTCCACCAAAAAATCTGCAAAACGAGAAGGGTTTTCCCGCCTCTATGAATGGAGTCCAAACCTACAACTACAGTTGTGCACCTGCAACCTACACAAAAAAAAGAGAGGAAGAAGGGTTTTGGATAGGGGTTTTCCTTAGTCAAACCCCGGTTGAGGAATCAACCTTGAAAGAAAGTAATTGCAAATGCTTGAATGTAAACATTCAAAATATATACCTTGTAGATCTGCAACTTGGTGATGATGATTGATTTTCTTCTTGAATGCAACCACAAGTATTGCATGAAATGGAATGTAACATGACAAAACCCTAACACACACATGCTTGCAAATGAATGTTGTAATGTTTCTCCAATGGATGAATGAAGAAGACTTGAATACTTGATGATGATCATGAAGACCTTCTACTTGAAACCCCTTTTATCATCCTCCTTATGCCAAATGAGAGGACCAATTCCCCTTTTATACATGCCTTAAAAGATTAATTCATCTCACCGAAGGCCAACATCAAGGAAATTTGGGATCCCGAAGTGTAGATGGGGCTGGGGGGATCTATCTTGGGGCCACCATTGGAGGGAGGCCCAGGGCACCATGCCATGGTCCCAAGGAGGACCGAGGTGCCACACCATGGTCCTAGGGAGGACCAGGGTGCCACACCATGGTCCTGTCCATTTTTCAAGGCCCTAAAAAGGGTCTTGAGGCTATCTCAGGGCTCAAACAGGAAGGGTCAAGGGGTGAAAATGCAGAAAGGGGTCTCGATTAGGAGGAGAGATGTCATCACCAAGGTGAGGACCTAAAATGTGGTTGAAATTGTAGGGGTTGCAATTTTATGACACTACATTTAGCCCCCACTTTAGTGGGAGTATCACTTACGCCAATACTGTCGATAAAGTAGAAGAAAGAGAGAGATAAAGATGAGCGATGTGGAGCAATACCACAAAGAGTGTAATACATCACTAATCTTGAGGAGAAAAAAACCCCATTCTTAGGGTCTCAACTCATGCCGACATATGCAAGAGCACACAAAACCAAACACAAGAGACACATGACAAGACAAAAAGACAAGACCACACACCAACTAGCCGAAGAGACCTTGAACTCAAATGTCTCAACAACTAATTGAAACACAAGGAAACATACCACTACATAAACACAAGTGATCACATAAAAGAGAAAAGCTTACATCACCCATGAACCATCAATAGCCAAACTATGGGTTCATAAGAGGAAGGAGAGGGAGGACATGAATACATGCTTTGGTGATCCATGAGAAGAAAGGCAAAGAAGAGAGGAACCATGGACATCTCTCCCCTAAAACTAGGTGATCCATGGAGAGAAGGACATGGAAAGTCTCACCCCTAGAGTCTATCTAGGTGATCCATGTAAGGGACGAGAATGAGAACACTGTTAGTTCCACCCAACCTCATGCACGTGTGTGCAAGTGAGGTTCAAAGTGCCTCATAGGAGTCTATGCTTGAGTATTCTACAACCTATATAGAATGTGTAGTACAAGTGTCAAGAAAGGTGTAAAATCTCATTCTAAGAGTTTGTTCTCTGGTTTCAGGAATAATCACCCCACATAAGAGAAAAGTGACATCATCTTGCTCTAAGGGTCCATTCCCTAGTTCTAAGAATGACCCACTGTACAAGAAAAAAATAGTGTCATCTTGCTCTAAGAGTTTGTGCTCTAGTTCCGAGAATGACCCACTATACAAGAAAGTGATGACACCTTTCTCTAAGAGGTCACCCTCTAGTTCCAATAATGTCCCATTGTCCAAAAAGTGATGACATATTTCTCTAAGAGCTACCCTATGGTTCCAAGAATGTCCCATTGTACAATGCATGAGAGAAGTATAGTACAAAGGAGTAGTGTGGGTGCCCCCCCTTAAGATGTCAACATAGGTCTATGTTGATATCTTAAGGAAAGTAGAACAAGGATACCTACCTTCATCACAAAGAAGATATCAGGCATACAACAATGTCATAAATCTAAGAAAGAGAGGGGATACTCTTAAAGAAATGATAAGATAGTTAAAAAGATATATCTTATTGTAAGTGTAAAGGAGACCCTTGGAAGAGAAGAGATCTTTTCTCAAAAAGACATCTTCTTCCAAGAGGAGTTGTCTTAGACAAATATAACATCTTCTAGAACAAAGCAAAGGAAAGAACAATAATTCAATCCTTCCTCCTATTCCTAGGTGAAAGGTATTCTTGATGAGGGATGACTCACTGTTAGTCCCCAAGAGGGATGAGTTATCTTATTGTAGATGTTCATTACCATGTGTGAAAGAGGTTGTAGTCAAGGACTTACACCTCTTGTATAAGAGAGAATCCTTGAAAAAACCACCAACAATTTTGCACAAGGAATGACATCAAGTAACAAAACCTACCCCATCCACACAATAGGGAAAAGTGGATCCCTAGAGAAAGAGAGAGAGATAAAGATCATTTCCCCCCAAGCATAGGTACAATGAGAAGATGTTACACAATCTTCTAGAGATAGATTAAACATAAGAAAATGCACAATATACTTTCATGAATGCATGCAAGAAAAGTCATTAGTATATGTAAAGTACATGTCTCAAGAAGTGATAATCTTTGAAAGGAAGAAAGAAAAAGTAGCACATATTCCCTAAGGGGGATTAATCATAAAAGCATACCATTGTAAGAAATCATAATCACATGTGAAAAATGCAGCCCCTAAAGGAAATAGTGATACAAAGAGAAAGGTAAATGAGTGAAAATCCATGCCCCCCAAGTGAGAAGAACAAGGAGAAACTCTACACATCTTCCAATGGTGATTATTTTCAAGTGATATGCCTTCCTAGTGGAATAAATCCTCTCAAGGAAGGTATATGTACTTCACAAGATATTTTTCCATGCTTGAGAATAATTGAAACCATAGAAGAGGTAAGCTTTCCAAGAGAATGAAGGAAAGAGAAGAAGTGCATTACTCATTAAAGATGCCCCTCTCCAAGCAAAGAGGAAAACCAAAGAACAATTGTATGCTCACATAGGAACAACTCTATGCAAGAAAGGATATCTAATAATGAATATTGTACAAAGATAGAGATAAATGTATAGAAAGTAGAAGAAAAATAGACTTCATGCTGCTACCCCAAAGTATTTGAAATTGAAACAAAACCACAACAAATTATGAAAATCCCCCATTTAAGTTGACTTGTTTATGCAAGAGGGTGAGGAGCAACATGAAGGGGAAAGAAGTGCTAAGGCATTATGTTTTTACTAAGAAATATAGCTAGATCTTGTGTGAGACAAATTTGTGCAAGATCATATTGCATTTGAATAAATTTCTTAAATGCATAACATTTTCCAAGAGAATGTGAATATAAATAATGAAAAATGCAATATTCCATACCCTTCTCTTGCTTAGGATTTTTGTTCTTCTTTTGAGGAGGAAAAGAAATGTTCCTATCACATTTGAATCTCCAATAGATTCTTGCATATAGTCTTTTAGGATGGTAAATATTGTCTTTACATGAAGGAGAAGGATTGTTAGAAGAAGAAGGTTCCTTATCCACAATTCTAATTTTACCACTATCTATGCTATCTTGAATAGATTTTTGAAAATCAAGGCAATCATCAGCATTATGGTCATAGGTTTGATGGAATGAACAAAAAGGATGTTTTGAAGAAGAAGAATTCTTACGGGCTCTTTTGATTTGTTGTCTTTGAAGATGGTATTTAAAGTTTTGGAGCCTAAGGAATTAATCCATAGAAAGAGGAGTACCACTTCCTAGGCCTCTTGTAGTACTTTGTGTAGGAGGGTTTATAGGGACATGAATTCCATGCTCAAATTTCCCAATTCCTTGTCCTTTAAAACCTTGTTTTGACATTATATGAAAGCCACGACTATAAGAATGTTGCAATTGACTAGCTGGAGGAACAAGCTCATGAATTTCTTTGAAATCTAATGTGTAAGGGGGAAGAAAAAAAATTGTAGATGAAGGAGGACCATCATGTGAAATGACAATCTCTTTTCCTTTATCAAGCTTAACCATTTTGGGAGATTGGGGGTGAACATCTTCATCATCTAAAAGCTCTTTTTTAGTTATCTCTATGTGAGGGGAAAGGTCCTGAATAAAATGCATGACATCATCCTCCCTACATATATTTTGATGTTGAAGATAGGTCTTAGGATAATAAGGAGGGTCTAAAGATGTAAGAATATTGATGTTTTGATTCCCCCCCCCTTGCTCAAGGGTATGTGTATGAGAAGAAGATGGATCCATGTTATTTTCCAATGTTTTCTCTTTTTTAGAAAGATCATTGGTTAAAGAATTAGATCTCATTTCATCCACACAAGATACCCTAGGAGAGGTACAAGGGTTAGGATCTCTAGGTTTAGAATCTACAAATCCTTAAGGTGATTAATATAGAAAATGCATTTTGTTAACAACATCACCATAATGCAACAAAAATGATACATGAAATATTTGAGATCAAATAATTTGGAAACCCTAACAACACAATATGACCAAGTGCTATGAATGAAAAGAAGCAACATGAAATGAAAGAAACCCTTATCCAACACATGATTGTAGTAAATATATGTGAAAATTAACATAATCATATGTGAAAGAGCAAGTAAATCCAATTTATTAATTGCCATGAAAGTCTCTTAATTAAAATATGGAAAAGGAGATCTAAAATTAGGACCTTTTTATGAAAATTAATTTTAAAAGATGAATTTGATGAAATTTAAATTTGTGCTCGACCTTAGAGGGTGTTAAAATTGATAAAGTATGCCAATTTTCTAGATTTAAGTAGAAAAACATAGTCAATTTCATCTCCCAAAATTTTGGGAAAAAAGTCGAGGACCGTGATGAAAATGTACACGGTCCGACCAAATTTTTTTGAAATTTTCAAGGATGATAGATATTATGATATTATTGCGAAATCCAAAAAAACAGCTAATTTGGAGATGTCTAGGTTGGTCAAATTTATAGTCAATGACATAAAATAGAAGGATCTTAAAAATTAGGGTTTTATGATTTGACCACTTAACTTTCAGAATAAAGAGGCAGATTTGAATTGCAATTTTGAAATAGAAAATAGATCTGAAACAAGCAATTAAAATTTTACACTTCACAAGCTTAATTTTCTCAAAATGAAAAATTAGGGTTTTTATGCAATTAACCACTGAAATTGCAAATAGATCAAACATGGAAATGAAATTTTGAAATTCAAATTGCAATTAATTAGATCTAACTATGAGAAATCAGAATTAATGTGTAAGACGTCGGATTCACCAAAACATAAAGTGGAAAATTGGACCCTAGTGATTCCCCACCTATGAGAGAGAAAGGAAGCCACTAGGATGGTTTTTCACTTAGAAGAACTTTACATTCAAAAGAGGGACTCAAATCCACTAGATCCAAATCCAAGAGAGACAAGGATGTGAATTCCAAGTGGATTGCAAGGGTTGACGCACGATTTGCCCTCTTTTGTAAATAGGAAAGTTGACTTGTTGACTATGTGGAAAAGAGAGAGAGAAATGAGTGAAATGAGGAGCTACCGGTTCGGGATCATGTTGTAACTTGGGATATGAGCTAATTAGACTAATATGGATCTTCCCTGCAAATTTGGAGAAAATTCATTGGGACCATGGCGAAAGTGTACATGGTCCATCGAAAAATCTATGAAACGAAAAGGGTTTTCCTACCTCTGTGAATGGAGTCCAAACCTGCAATTACAATTGTGCACCTGTAACCTATACACAAAAAAAAGAGGAAGAAGGGCTATGGATAGGGGTTTGCCTTAGTAAAACCCTAGTTGAGGAATCAACCTTGAAAGAAAGTAATTGCAAATTCTTGAATATAAACAATCAAAATGTATACCTTGTAGATCTGCAACTTGTTGATGATGATTGCTTTGCTTCTTGAATGTAACCACAAGTATTGCATGAAATGGCATGTAACATGAAAAAACCCTAACACACACATGCTTGCAAATGAATGTTGTAATGTTGCTATAATGGATGAATGAAGAAGACTTGAATGCTTGAATACTTAAAGACTTGAATGCGTGATGATGATCATGAAGACCTTCTAGTTGAAATCTCTTGTATCATCCTCCTTATTCCAAATGAGAGGACCAATTCCTTTTTATATATGCCTCAAAAGATTAATTCATCTCACCAAAGGCTGACATCAGGGAGATTTGGGATCCCAAAATGCAGATGGGGTCGGGGGGGCCTATCTTGGGGCCACCTAGGAGGGAGGACCAGGGTGCCATGCCATGGTCCCAAGGAGGACCAAGGCGCCATGCCATGGTCCTACCCATTTTTGGGGCCCAAAATAGGGTCTTGAGGCTATCTCAGGGCTCAAACAGGAAGGGTCAAGGGGTGAAAATGCAGAAAGGGGTCTCGATTAGGAAGAGAGATGTTGTCACCAAGGTGAGGACCTAAAATGTGGTTAAAATTGCAGGGGTTGCAATTTTATGACACTACAGTAAATTATTTGAGGGTATTTACTCTTATAACTTTTGTACCTACTTCTCTCATAGGAACCAATGGTTAACTAGCCAACAAAATCTATGCATGATTAAACTCATTGTTAACTAAATATAAATTTATATTTGGATCAAAACTTAAAACTTCATCATAAAACATGGAAAATAGATGAACAAGTTTCAATACTTGAGAAATATACCATAGCTTAGATTGATTTACTTGATCTAATAGGCTATATATATGCACTCATGTTGAGGATTAAGTCATAAAAAAATTGTCTAATGTCATTTTTTTTCAATCACCTAATTATATCATGTATAGTTATGTATGTATGATGCCTTATAATTTTACTTGGAAATCGATTTTCAAAGTGTCAAATTTTTATTTACGGAAGAGTTTAAGAATATTTTTTAAAAATGATTTGGTTAATACAAATAATAATTATAATATAAGACAACATAACATATAATTTACTTTGGACATAGTTGAATCCGACCTCCTTAAAACACAAATGCTATAATTGGCATAAGTTTTCCATAGTGCATGTTCTATTTGCAAGAATGCTTTGGAAAACCCACATTAGTTTTTTTTTTGTATCAATGTTCTCTATTGCATTAAGCAATCCATCAAGATGATGAAGAAGAGTACAAAGAAAGTTACAAGTAAAATATTAAAATGAGGGGCTAGAAAAGAGAGAACCATTCATGCAAATACAAATGCTAGTTTATAAATACTTGAAAATAGTTTTTGTATTATTAACTATAACATTTTATTAAAGGATTACACTCTAGCTATTTAAGGAGGATCCTAAGTAGTTGGCCACATTAGCAAGTGCAAAATTATTGACTTATTAACCCCTCCACAACGATTACAAACAAAATCTCCATAAAACAAAATTAATTAAAATAAATTCCAAACTTAAATGTAAATTCAAAATTTAAATTAAAAAAAGTAATGGAAAGTCAAAATATATATAAATTCAAATATTAATAAACAAATTAAATAATAATTTTATCAAATTAATAAATAATTAATTTTAAAAAAATAAAAAATAAATCTAAATGAAAAATTAAATTAAATATAAATTCAAAATTTAGATTCCATATAGTAATAAAAAATCAAATCATATGTATATTAGAATATTCAAAATTTAAATTATAATATTATAATTTAGAAAGTAAACACTATTTGACTAGACATAAATAAATAAAAAATATTCATAAGTTACATCAAAATTCCTATCATCTCCAAGTAAATATTTTTTTATATCAGCAATTTCATAATTAAAGGAAAAGGCTATTAATTGATATTTATTTATTTGCCTTTATGATATTGGCATGCATGAAGGAAAGACACAGAGATTGCTAGGTTTAAATGTAAATATTATAATTGCCCATAGCACCTTGTTTTTTATGTAAATATTTTATTCATGACATATGACATTTGAAGTAAGGAATTAAATGAATTTAAAGAAAAAGAAAATTGTTTTTTGCACCCACTATTGGTTATATGGACCAATTAAAAAAAAGAGAAATGATATTTATATAATTAAGTAAAATATAAAATAGGCGATGTGGGAATTATGATCAACTCGATAGGTGTCTATATGTCCCTTGGATGGGGTTGTGTCCTAGCGGCGTGAACTATATAGAGTCATTGATTCTTTGTACAAGCAGTGTGGTCGTGGGGGATTTTTCCTGAGCGAGGGTGAGTCTGAGGTGCCTTCTGTTGTTTTTCAGGGGTTTGGGGCTTTGGTACCATGGTCATTTGGAGGGGTTTTTTGATTACTTTTTCTGGGAGGTGGTGTACTTTTTTGGTGGTGAGGAGTGGGGGTGTTTCTTTATTATTTGGGCTTTTATCTCTTTGTTTCTTGGTTGTTCTCTTGTGCATGCAATTACTTTTGGTGCAGTTTTGGGTGCTGATTTTGTAGTCTTTTTATTTCCTTGCATGGTACTTCTTGGTGCTACTTCAAGTAGATTGAGCCCTCAATTTAAAGATGTTGTTCTTGGGGGTGGTCCAACTCCATTCATGGGTGAAAACCCTATTTTTGGGTTGACCAGTATGGGAGATACTTCGTCACAGTTGTAGAGTTTTAAGCCTTAAAAGGTTAATGGCTATCTTACTAGTTGTGAGACTAGACTGATCTTGGTAATTCAACCTGATGTTGAGGAAGATATTAATTATCTTTCTAATCATTCCCTAATCTGCAAATTCATGGGGATTGAAGTGTCTTTACCCTCCTTGGAATCATGGACTTGTTGTACATGGAACCCAAAAAGGGAAATGGAGATTCTATTTGTTGAAAATGGTTACTTTTTGGTTATCTTTGCATGCATGGCAGATAGAAATAAGGCTTTTGAAGGAGGACCATATTTCTACAATCTGGTTGGACTTTTTATAAAGTCGTGGCATGTTGGGTTCAACCTTACTAATGAACTTCCTTCATGGGTTCCAGTTTGGGTGAGGCTTATGTGGTTCTCATTGGAATTTTGGATAGATGATATCTTCAATTTGGTTGTTGGATAGTTGGGCAAGCCAATAAGCCCTTCTGGTAAAACCATGGACAAAAGGTAATCACCTATGCTCATGTTTGTGTTGAAATTGATCTAAATAAGCCTTTTCCCGACTTTATGGAAATTCATCTTGGACCCAATTATTGGATTCAACAATTAGATTATGAAACTTTGCCTTTTCGTTATTGCATTTATCATGAATGTGGTCATGTGTAGCAAATGTGTCCAAAATATAGCCATGTAGGGGCAATCAATAATGGGGTCTCTAATCCTTCATCTATATAAGATAAGGGAAAGGCCCCCATGGTGGAGGATAAAGATAGGTTTATTATAGTCAAAATAAGAAGTAAGGGTAGAGGGCAGAAGAGAACCCTTAGGGATAGGCAAACTAATGAGGTATTTAACAAGTTTGAAGCCCTGGAGGATTATGAGTAGTTGGATGATGCTCTAGCAGGCATGCTGATTGGTTTAGATGTGTAGAGGATGATGCAAGTGAATAATGAGAAAGATTTTGCTCCTCGGGATGGAACTTAGGATATAGACCTTGAAGTTCATATGGAAACATAGACTCCCTCAATGGTTATTGGCCCTTTGGAGGGAAATGGCAGTAAGGAAATTAGTATGGGTTCAGGTCTCCCTTACTTTGGATCTGATTTGGAAAAAGAATCCTTTGATGGTAGTAAAAGTAAAGGATCACAGATGTCATTAGGACTTTAGCAAAAGACTATTAAGAAAGCTACTACAGAAAGGCCCCCCATAACTAAGGGGAGGAAGAAGGATCAAAAAAAAGATAAAGTTACTTGGTGAGACATTGGTTGAGTTTGGTTTTGTAAAGACCATTGATTCCCATTTCTCTCCTTCTAAAAAATGATTATGCTATCTTGGAATGTTAGGGGGTTGAATAGCATCCCTCAACAAAAGGTTGTTCGTGAGTTGATTGCTTGTCACTCTCCTAATGTGGTATTTATTTAGGAATCTAAGTTATCAGTGGATGGTATATTAAATGCGACTTCTAAAATTTGGGTTCAAAGTCATTATCAATGTATTGGGGCTCAAGGAAACTCTGGGGGTTTGACCTGTCTTTGGGACCCTCATAAGGTTGTGCATCTCTGGTGGATTTCTAGCAAGTCTTCAATTTCTATGGCATTGGTGAGTTGTGAATCTAGTGAAAATATCCTTCTCTCTATTGTTTATGCTCCAAAGGATTTTAATGGAAAATTTGTGCTATGGTCTCATATCAAATATGTATGTTCTCTTGCCCCGTTGCACCAAAGATTATTGCAGGAGATTTCAATGCAAAAAAAGGGGCAAAATTTCTAGACTTGATCCTCTTGCAAGGATGTTAAGTCAGAATATTGATCTTCTGAGGATGGTGGATATTAAGCCTTCCAATGGGTTGTTTACCTAGAACAATAGAAGGTGTGGAGAAGATGCTATAGCAAAGAGACTAGACAAAGTTTTGGTCTCTTGCTACTGGATGGGGGATAATTAGATAACTTTTTCTAAGATTTTTGATTGGAAACGTTCTCATCACTAGGCAATCAAGATCTCTACTACCCATTTTTGAGTTTCAAAAAACCCTTCCTTCAAATTTGAGCTTATGTGGCTTCGAGATCCCTCTCTTTAGGACCTCACAAGTTGTTGGTGGTGGGAAGGGAAACTAGCTTATGGTACTACAATGTACTCATTTGTCAAGCAACTTCAATATGTCAAGTTCAAGATTAAAAGATGGAATAGGTTATGCTTTGGCAACATCTTTTTGACTAAGGTGGAGGCTCAAGCTCGGGTAGATGTCATTACCCATCAAATCAGAGATCAAGGCCTCTCAAAAGAGTTGTATAAAGTTGAATCCATGGCTTTGAAATAATTACAAGAATGGGAACTTGGGGAGGAGGTTTTTGTAAAGCAGAAAATCGCAATCGAACCCTAGTTGCTCTCCCCTCTTCCAACTCCAAGGAGAGAGAAGGGAGGTGGCTAGGGTTGATGGTTTTCACTTAGGGAAGACTTTACATTGAAAAGAGGGGTTGAAACCCACAAGATCCAATCCCACACAATGCAAGATTGGATGCTAAATGAGTTTCAAGGGTTAAGACAGCAAGGCTAGCCTCTTTTGTAAAGAATGTTGATAAGAGAATTAAGCTAGGAATGCATAGAAAGTGAGAAAGATTCGTTTATAAATTGAGATAGGGATATAGGATAAAGCTGCGGACCTGGAATTAGCAGTAAAATGTTGATACGGCGCTGTCCTGCAAATTTGAGCAAAAGTTGACGGGACGATGGCGCCCGGCGCCACGGTCCTCCGAAAAATCCGCAAAACGAAGGGGGATCTGTTTGTCTCTGCACAAGGATTCCAGATCTTCAATTTCAGCCGCGTACCTGCAACCTACACACAAAAAATTGAAGATGATTGGGGGGTTAGGGATTAGGGGTTTGCCTTTAGGTCAAACCCCGGTTTTGGAATTAACCAAGAAATGAGAAATGCTGTAAATGTAAATGTATGTAATGTAAAACAAGTACTAATACCTTGTTGTAAGGATGTTTGTATCCTTATGTGCGAAGGTATAGATGTTGTTGTTTATTGTATGTTGTATGTAGCATGTAGTAAGTGATCTCCTCTTCAATGGTTGAATCCTTGTCTTGAATGCAACACTTAGCCTTGAATGGAGACTTAGAAGGAATGCTTGAAGGAATGCTTGAATGCTTGAATGCTTGAATGCTTGAATGCTTGAGTATAGTTTTCACGCTTTTTCCATCATATATGTAAATGAGAGAGAAAATGCCATTTATATACTTGCCAATTAGGATTAATAGACTGATTTTCCCGACCTTAGGCCGACCAGGAAAGTTTATTTTCCAAATTGCAAACAAAAAGACCCGAAGTCCCAAAGGAGACCGGGCCCAAAATAGGGCCAGGGACCAGGGCGCTGGGTGCCATGGTCCTGGGGGACCAGGGGGCTGGGCGCCCTAGTCCTGAAGGACTAGGGTGCTGGGCGCTCTGGTCCCACCTCCCGGGACAACAGGGTGCAAAGGAGGTTCAGGCCAGGGTGCTAGAAAATGCAGTTTTTAGTGTCGTAATCAGGTTTCGGGGTCTCCATTCAGGTTGCGTGTTGCATCACCGTCGTGAAGATCGAAATGCAGTCGAAATTGCAAGTGTCACAATTTTAGGACGCTACATTTAGCCCCCACTTTAGCGGGAGTATTTATGCTCATACATTCGGTAAAGTACAAGGAAACAACATTGAAAGACTTTCACCACATCAAGGAGGCAAGATACACCAAGCCCCCAGTGGACTAAGGATCTTACGACTTCGATTGACAAAGTAAAAGGGAAGATCACGAGGGAGAACCATGACTGTCAATAGTAAGGTTCCCTCACTATGAGTCATGCAAGAAAAATACCAAAAATTTTCAAGGCAAAGCTAAGTTCACCAGGAAATTTTCAAGTATCTTGAAAGGATAGACAGGGTGTATGCCCCCCTACGTTAAAGCGATCGCACACGCCTCAACGGGGGTGATTGTTTTAACGTAGTGATACACATAAGAAATGAGAAGGGAAGGAGCATGTTATCACAAGGATTTAGCCCCCAAGTGTGAGATAAACCCAAGGATAATAGACACAAAACACAAAGCACAAGGTGACTTCGCTTTCCTCAGGGTCAGTATGCTGTATGATAATTCATGTATATATCATATGTATGTATGCATAATTGTTCTTCATTCCCCAATCAAGGAAGGTCACCTAGAAGAAGGGAACACATGTGTCTTTTGAGTCAACATGAGAGAGACCAAAAGAGATCTCAATGCTTTGCCTCGTCCTCAAGTAGACAACACTAAGGACAACAAATAGAAGAATGAGAATAACATATAGAAGAAGTAACAAAAGAGAGGAGGAGAGAATCTGTTATGCTAATGAAACTAGTCTAGCATGTCATCTACCCCCCGATCTTGCTGATCAATGTTTCGGGAAGGCAGGGAACACGCTAGAGGAGGAACATCCAACACAGCAAATGGAGCTATCACAAGATCCAAACAAGGGCTATGTTCATGTTCCAAGCCACATTGTTCTTGTCTAGGAGCTAGGATAAGTGCTTTAGAAAATTTGTTAGATAAATGGTTATCAATATCAACAAGTTCATATTCACTATCGGAAGCAAGAGGAGTAACATGTTCATCATGAATAACATTTTCATCTATATCATCATCAAGATTTATAAAAATAGGATCTTTAACTTGCACAGGATCAAGACCATCATGTATCTTGTGTTTAGGAGATTTAGGCTCAATTTTCGGCTGAGGAGAAAATGGAATAATGCTTGTTGAAGGTGTTTTTGGAGATTGCAAAGTTTGAGAAGCAGCTGCTTGAGCTCTAAGACGACGCTTTCGTCAGCGTTCACGTGCAGAACGATTTTGTCTAGTCTTAGTAGGAAGTGGAGAAGATTGAGGAGGAGGAATGTTCTCATCCTTATCACTTGGGTGTTTAGGTTGTGGTCTCTTAGGCTAGATAATAGGAGAAGAAGAAGGTATCTTCTCTCTATAAAAGGCAGGAGGAGGAACTGCTCCATATAAAGGAGGAATTTTTGGTTTAGGAAGAAGACCAAGTCCATCATGACGAGGAGGGATAGGTCTACTTTTAGAAGGTTTATTAGGCATAGACATAGTCACATCCATGGGGATGGGTTGGGAATCTTCTTGAGGAAAGACATTAGTTTTATCTTTCAAAGGAAGAACTTCCTTCTCAAGAACGATAGGAATGTCAAGTTTAGGTGTTCTAGGTTCACTTAAAGATAGGATCATATCTATTTTCCACTTTTGATAAGATTTGAAAAGATGATCACTTCGCAGAGGAAGAGATTGGAATTGTTTAGGCCAAAAGTAATCAATAGGAACACTAGAACTTCTTTCAGCTGGTTTAAAGAGACTATGATTGACAGTAACAACTTCACCATTATGGGGAAATTTCAAACATTTATGAATAGGAGAAGCAATAGCTTTCATGGAAGATAGCCAAGGATAGCCAAGCTTCACACGAAATTGTTCGGATGAAGGAATAATAGCAAAGTTAACATCAAGAGATTTGATATGGACCTCAATAGGTAATGTAATAGAACCAATTGTAGGAGAAGAAAATGCATCAAATAATTTCACAACCACATCTGTTTTATCATAGATTACTTGATTCAATTGCAAAGTAAAAAGAAATTCTTCGGTAATAACATTAACCATGCATGAAGGATCAATAAGCACTCCATGGCAAGGTGTATTCTTGACTTTTGCAACTATGTATAAAGGACCATCAGGTGCCCTGATAGTTTCACTAGAATCAAATGTGATGGAAGGTTCTTTAGGGTTTTCTTGCTGCTCTACAAAGTTAATCACATTCGGAGTCATAGACACAAGACCATCAGATGAGAGAGAGGAATCATTAGTCTCAATCGCATTAGAGTTATGGGAAGGCAATGGATCAGTAAAAATCTGAAGATTTTGGTTAGGGGGAGCTACAGATGTGTTGCCTTTATCATTCACTCCAGAAACATAAATAGTATTATTATCAATCAAATCTTGAATTTTACCCTTTAAAGAAAAACATTTTTCAGTATCATGCCCAGGCTGACGATGAAATTGACAAAAAGCTTTGTTATCAAAATAAGGTGAAGTAATCATTGCAGGATCTATTTGCCTTATAGGAGGAAGAGTAAGCACATTTTGTTCCAATAACTTATTCATAATACTATGCAATGATTCATTCAAAGGAGTATACTTTCTTTCTTTCTTGAAAAACTTAGAAATAGGAGGCACACCTGATGCTGCATTCACATTGTTGTTGATGATGTTTTCATTGAATTTGATGGAATCTCTGTTCGGTTTAAACTTTCCAAATGGTTGTTGACTGCTATCACCCTTATCACTCGGAGCCATAGGATGTGATTGTTCCATTTGACTCACAGTCAGTTGATAATTGTGAAGAGTTGAACACAACTGTTGGAAAGAAGTAAACTCAGAAAACAGAAGTTTGTCTCGAATATCTTTTTGTAAATTAGAAATAAAGATTCTTTGAATATCATTGTCAGGCACTGGAAAAGAAATTTGAGCATACAAATGCTTATATCTACCAATGAAATCAGTCACTTTTTCTTTAACACCTTGTTTACAATGCATTAAATCAATCAAAGTAACTTTAGGACTTATATTGTTTTGAAATTGTTGAATGAAAGCATTTGCAAGTTGTTCGAAAGAAGTAATAGAATAAGAAGGCAACGAGCAATACCATTGTAGGGATTTGTCTCTTAATGTTCTAGTAAACAGTTTTGCAAGCAACCTTTGGTCATAAGCAAAATCAGTACATATTGTTTGAAAAGTCTTAACATGTGTTAGAGGATCACCTTTACCATTATAAAGATCCAAATGCGGGATTTCAACATGTTTAGGGGGGATAGCTCGAACAATGTCAAGAGAAAGTGGGCTCGCAACATCAAATGTGGGCACACTAAACTTAGATTGATTCATAGAGGCAATTTGTTGCTGTAAAGAAGAGACAGTTTGTGCAAGATTGTTAATGGTCGCTTCAGTCGAAGAATTCATATTAAATGTGTTAGATTGAGATGGAGGTGTTATGTTATTGAAAGAAGGTAAAGAGTAAGGTGGTGGGACTCTATGATAATTAGTCATAGGAGATGATTGGATAGGAGGAACACTACAAGGAGGAATGGAATGATTGAACGAATTGCCCCCTTGTGTCATGTTCATTTGTGAAGATGTAATAGGAACACTCATTGAAGGAATGAATGAAGAAGTTGGATTAAATGAAGGAAGAGGGTTAATTGAAGAGGAAGGATTGCCCCCATGACTGGTAATCATAGGAGGAATGTCTTGTATTGAAGTAGTCATTATGTTTGATGTAGAAGTTGTCAAAGGAATAGAATGATTGACTTGAGTGGGAGGTTGTGTATAACCTAAAGTTTCAGCACAACTCTTCATAGGCATCACATTCGAATCCACAATGTGTGCAATACCACGTAAAATATCAATTCCATTCTTATCACTTTGAAGCATATGTTTTAGACCCTCAATTAAAGGAAGAGCTTGACTATCAGGGTATTCATGAGACATCCATTGGTGAAAATCGTCAAATTGATTATCCAATTTCGAAAGTTGTTCTACAGAAACCTCATGGAGAGCTTCTTCATCATTAGGAGGATTAGAGGAATTACCCATGTCCTCGTTAAAAAGGCTATTCAAATTAGGTTCCATCTCCTCAGTAGTTAAACCTCGGAAAGACTTAATTCTACGGTTTCGTCTAACGGGAATAGTGTAAGTAGGGCTTATTGTTGTAAAACTCATGCACTAGAAAGAGAGAGAAGATTTTGAATTTAGAGGTAGAAATTTTCAGTAAAATCAGCCAATCTTCTAGATTTAAGCTGTTAAATGCAATCATGACAGTCTCCCGAAATTTCAAAAAAAATGTCCGGGACCGTGGCGCTCGAAGTGCACACGGTCCTTGCAACTTTTTTCAAAATTTGCAGGGATGAAAGTTATGATGATTTTAGAGCTAATCTGAAAAAATTGAGTGATTTTACGATCTGTAGATAGGCCAAATTAAAGTTGCAATCTCAAAATTGAACCCTACCAAGATTGTCAAAAAATGCAAAATTTGAATTTTGAAAAAGAGAGGGAAACTGAAATTTTGAATTTTATGATTTTAGAGGGAATGTCAAAAGCAATGCAAGTTTTGAAATTCAAAAGTTGACTCAATTTCACGCAAAATTCAATTTTGAATGCGGAAATCAAAGTTGTTGTAATTAAGCACTTAATTTCAAAAGTCACAAATTGCAAGAATTTGAATAAAGCACTGAAATTTCGAATGAATGCAAACACACTTTTCAGATTTAGGATAGTAAGAACACAATTTTGACACAAGATTTTAATTTCAATGATTTTTGAATGATTAGAAGCCCTAAACCAAGCAATCACAAGACCAACTTTGACTGTAATTTTGAAAGTGTTATAATTGATAAAATCAGCCAAAATTCTGGATTTTAGCAGAAAATTACAGTAAGATCTTGCTCCCGAAATTTCAGAAAAAATGTCGGGGACGATGGCACTCGGAGTGCACACGGTCCTCGCAACTTTTTCCCAAATTTTCAGGGATGAAAGATATTGTGATTTTATTGCGGAATCCAAAGTTACAGCTGATTTGGAGATGTTTTGATCAGTGAAATTGTCGGACAAAGGTTGAATCAAGAGGGTTTCAAAAATTAAGGTTTTGACATTTAACCACTTAATTTTCAAAATTAAAGCACAAATATGAATTGATAATTTGTAATAGAAGGGTAGATCTGAAACAAGCATTAACAATTAAACATTTCGCAAGCTCAATTACTAAAAAGAAAATTTTAGGGTTTTTATGCAATCAACCTCTAAAATTTGCAAAAGATCAAACATGGAAATGTAATCAAGGAATCCAATTTTTAGATCTAATCATGAATAATCAGAAAGGATGTTCACGTCAGGTTCACCAAAATGTAAAGCGGAAAATTGCAATCAAACCCTAGTTGCTCTCCCCTCTTCCAACTCCAAGGAGAGAGAAGGGAGGTGGCTAGGATTGATGGTTTTCACTTAGGGAAGACTTTACATTCAAAAGAGGGGTTGAAACCCACAAGATCCAATCCCACACAATGCAAGATTGGATGCTAAACGAGTTTCAAGGGTTAAGACAGCAAGGCTACCCTCTTTTGTAAAGAATGTTGATAAGAGAATTAAGCTAGGAATGCATAGAAAGTGAGAAAGATTCGCTTATAAACTGAGATAGGGATATAGGATGAAGCTGCGGACCTGGAATTAGCAGTAAAATGTTGATACGGCGCTGTCTTGCAAATTTGAGCAAAAGTTGACGGGACGATGGCGCCTGGTGCCACGGTCCTCCGAAAAATCCGCGAAACGAAGGGGGATCTGTTTGTCTCTGCACAAGGATTCCAGATCTTCAATTTCAGCCGCGTACCTGCAACCTACACATAGAAAAGCGAAGACGATTGGGGGGTTAGGGATTAGGGGTTTGCCTTTAGGTCAAACCCCAGTTTTGGAATTAACCAAGAAATGAGAAATGCTGTAAATGTAAATGTATGTAATGTAAAACAAGTACTAATACCTTGTTGTAAGGATGTTTGTATCCTTATGTGCGAAGGTATAGATGTTGTTGTTTGTTGTATGTTGTATGTAGCATGTAGTAAGTGATCTCCTCTTCAATGGTTGAATCCTTGTCTTGAATGCAACACTTAGCCTTGAATGGAGACTTAGAAGGAATGCTTGAAGGAATGCTTGAATGCTTGAATGCTTGAATGCTTGAGTATAGTTTTCATGCTTTTTCCATCATATATGTAAATGAGAGAGAAAATACCGTTTATATACTTGCCAATTAGGGTTAATAGACTGATTTTCCCGACCTTAGGCCGACCAGGAAAGTTTATTTTCCAAATTGCAAACAAAAAGACCCAAAGTCCCAAAGGAGACCGGGCCCAAAATAGGGCCAGGGACCAGGGCGCTGGGCGCCCTGGTCTTGAAGGACCAGGGCGCTGGGCGCTCTGGTCCCACCTCCCGGGACAGTAGGGTGCAAAGGAGGTTCAGGCCAGGGTGCTAGAAAATGCAGTTTTTAGTGTCGTAATCAGGTTTCGGGGTATCCATTCAGGTTGCGTGTTGCGCCGTCGTCATGAAGACCGAAATGCAATCGAAATTGCAAGTGTCACAATTTTAGGACGCTACAGTTTTATAGAAGTAGAAGGCCATAATTGATTGGCTCCAGGAAGGTCATAGGGATAAAAAGTTCTTTCACAACTTTGTAAAGGATAGGAGACATGGTAATGCTATTATTACCATCGTATCCTAGGAGGGCACCCCTCTATCCTCTACTAGGGAGATTTATCAAGAGGTTGTTAGATTTTTTAGGACCTTGTTCATTGAAGACTCTTTGTTGGCTAACTTGGAAGAAAGGTTAGTGCTAGATTGTATTCCTTCTATTGTCACTGCTGAAATGAATGAGAAGCTATGTAGACCTATCTCCTTAGAGAAGGTTGAAGGGGTTGCATTTAGAATGAAGAAGGGTAAAGCTCCTAGCCCAAATGGATTTCTTATTGAATTCTATCAAGTGTTTGGGGATAAATCAAGTGGGATTTCTTTGAGGTGGTGCAGAAATCTTTCAAAAATAAGCAGATGCTAAAGGCTATGATCATCACTTTCCTTGCTCTTATTCCTAAGAAGGAGGGAGCTAATTCTTTCAGTTCTTTTCATCGTATTTATCTATCCAATGTAGTTTATAAAATCATTATAAAATTAATTGCGGATAGACTCAAAGTGTGGCTACCTAAATTAATCTCTGAAGAGCATGGAGGTTTTGTCACTAGAAGACAAATCCTTGATGGGGTTGTCATAGAATTTGAAGCGATACATTCTATGGCAACTTCAAAGAAGATGGCTATGTTTATTAAGTTAGATATGGACAAGGCTTATGACAGAGTTAATTCGAGATTTCTTCAAGAAATTCTGGAAGCTTTTGGTTTAAGTATGGAGTGGATTAGTTGGGCTATGAGTTGCATCACTACCACGTCCTTTACTGTTCTCACTAATGGTGATCCCTCTGAACTCTTTGGTGCTTCACGAGGCTTACGACAAGATGATACTCTTTCCCCTTGTTCATTCTTGTGGCTGAAGGACTTGGTAGACTCATTAAGTCTAGGGTAAGGTAGGGTTTGATCAAAGGCTAGAGCTGGGGTAATGGTCTTTCTCTATCTTCTCACCTTCAATTTGTGGATGACATAGCCTTGATGGGAGTTGCCAGACTTCTTGAGGCCACTAATTTTAGATCAACCCTTGATACATACTCGGAAGCTTCTAGATTAATGAAGACAAGTCCTTTATCTTTTTCTTCAATATGCCTTTGTCTATTCAGGCCAGGATTGCAAGGGCTCTTAGATTTCAGGTTGGAGTGCTTCCTTTTCTTTATCTTGGGATTCCTCTTTTTGACTGCTCTCCGCCTAGTGGCTTTTGGCAAGATATTTTGGATAATCTTCATAATAAGGTGAGTCACTTGACTTATATATGGCTCTCTACTACTGAAAGAGTGGCTTTCTTGAAGTTTGTGGTTTAGGCCCTCCCTATTTATAGGAATTTTGTGTAGACTACCCCAGTGAGCTTTATTAAGGATTTTGACTCCCTTTCTAGATAGTTTCTCTAGACTGGTAATTTTCTCTCTTCAAATTGGAGTCTAGTGAAATGGGACTCTATTTGTGGGCCTCTACAAAATGTTGGTCTTGGTCTACGTCAAGATGGTATGAATGGTTGTGTTTTTCTTGGTAAGCTCTTTTGGAGATGGTGTAATTGTCAAGAGCAAAATTGGGCTAAAATCCTCAACTTCAAATATTTAGGGTGTTGGCAAGAGACACTACATATATGGTTAGATGTTATCATTGATGACAACTCATATCAGATATGCCATCCGCAGCTCAAATTTTGATCATTCCAGAAGATTGATTGAGGTTCCATGAGGTCCCATGAGTAGAATGAGACATCTGATAGAGTGTATAGTTTGTTGATTGGCAGATCATTCGTGTTGCATTGTCGATCTTAGAGATGCATTGTGGACATGTAATATTCCTTATTCCAAGTTTCTTGCCTTTGATGATGAGCCTAGTGTAAATTGAAAGATCTAGTAGACAAGTTTTCTATTAGAGCAGTGTGTATCAGCAGTAACATGTGGAAATTCATTATGCGGATCTTGTAAATCAATTTTGGTGATTGTTTGTATATTCAAGGATGATGAGCCAACATGTGGGAAGCATGTGGTTAATTTGGTTTTGTCCACGTGATTGGTTTTGATTGGATTGAGCCAACTTGTGTACATGTTTCATCATTTGCATATTGTTCTTGAAACCGACATGGTGGTGACCTAAATTGGTGATGTAGATATATAAGATAGGTTTATGTGAATATTTTGATATCGATGGTTATGTGTGAAGTGTGTATGAGAAATTATGCATAGTTTCACATGCGCAAGGTGAATATTTGATCTTCAGTACAATGCAGAATATCATAACAGAGCAATGTTGCAGATCAGAGTAAGAGTATGTATTTTGTGCTTAACCGAAACTATACTCAGACATTTGTTAATTCTATTTCATACTTCAAATCTCATTATAATCTCTAATAAACATTTGTAAGGTAGTGAGCCTTCCAAGGTTGTAGCCCTTACTTGTAATTGAGTAGTGAGCTCTAGGAAGTGTGCCTGAATGCATGTGCATTTCCCTTATGTAATATTTTTATACTTTTAGCAAAGTATATTAAGATTGTGGGTTTGAATCCCACCATGGTTTTTCCCTTAACCAGGTTTCCACGTAAAAATCTTGGTGATATGGTGTTGCTAATCTTTGCTTTATGTTTCTGCACTTTACTTTCTCTCATATACATTAAGTGGTTTAAAGGATAAATTAACAAAGTTAAAAATTGTAGAACATTTATTCACCCCCCCCCACCTCTTAGTGTTCCTTGATTCCAACAATTGGTATCAGAGTCTAGTTCCTTGGAAGAATCCTAACAGATTGAGGTGGATCCAGGAAAGTGAATCAATGGATTTTGGTAGTCTTAGACAACAGCTAGTTGTTTCTCTTGAGGATCTTGATCATGCACAAGATGAGAATTGACAAGTGAAAGAAAATCTCAAAGATTCTGAGGAATAAATTGAAAAATTGAAAGACTAGTTGAAAAAGTCAAGGGAGAAGAGAAAGGAGCTTGTTGATAAGATGAGGGAGAAATAAAGTCAAAGAATTGATGAATAAGCCTTGAAGGAGAAGACAAAAGAATGTGAGAGACTTTCTAGAACCAATACAATTCAAAAGAATGAGATGGAAGCCATTGTGATGAGATTAACAAAGGAGATTGAAGAAAGGAAGAAGAATGAAGAAAAGCTTGCTCAATCCCTAAAAGACAAATCTGAAGAATCTTGCAAACTTGAGGACAAGAATGCACAGCTGAAGAATGAACTGCAAGATGCTAGAGAACATGGGGAATATCTTGGAAAGTAGGTTCTACTTCTCAAATTTGATCTTGATACTACAAATGAATACAAGGAGAATTTTTGGATCAGTTCAACCAGAATTGATGAAAGGCTTGCAAGTCAAAAGGATCCTAATGATACACAAGATCCTTGATTTGAGAAAGGTGAAAGCTCCAAGTCAACAAAAAAGAAGAAAAATTCAAGAAGGCCTCCAGTAAGGAAACCTAATGCTCGTAAATTAAATGGAAACTATTTTGTTTGCAATAAATTTGGTCATATGGCTATTCAATGCAGAAATAGGATGATTAGTAATGGTCCATCTTTTACCAGTCAATGTTTCAAATGCAACAAATATGGTCATAAGTCAAATGAATGCAGAACTGTGATGAATAACTTTCAGAATAGGAGAAATGTTAGATGCTATGCATGTGGTATGTTTGGACATGTTGCTAATCAATGAAGAACAAGAAGAAATTAGATGAATTTCAGGCCTATGAAAGGAAATTTTGTTTGCTATGCTTGCAACAAATCTGATCACATTGCAAAGTATTGGAGAAGCAAAAATGTGAATAGGAGAGGTTCGGAAGGCAAGGACAATAATGTGAAGGTAGATGAGAAGGGAAAAGCAAAATTTGAAGAGATAAGAGATCAAATGTAGAAGACATGGGTTAAGAAGACTAATTTAGAGGTAGGAAGTGGGTCTGCACCTGATTTTGGTGCTGGAATTCATCTGGTAACTTGACCTAAGGCATCCAGCCTTAGGGGAGTTATAATGCAAATCTTTCAAAACCCTCTATTTGAGATCTATGCCTATTTTTCACAGGTTACAAAGGTATGCATGATGATCGTAGATGTTTTTGATGGATCTCCAAAAAAATTTGAGTCGATTTGAAGATCTAAAGAATAATTCCTGACAGATATAGAGTATCCAAAAGAGTTGGGGCATAGTGCATTCATTACAATGGAGAGTTAGGTTCACGGAGGATAAAAAACTGATTTTACCACTTCATATCTCACTTTGTGATTGAAGAGAAGAATGTTGGAGAGATTTGTGAGCGAACTAATAGGTGAGATCAAGTGCTAAACTATTTTTTGAAGTGTTCTCAGATGATTTGGCAAAAAATCTAATCCGCTAGCAAAGGTATTTATTGGAAGAACCTTTTTCAAATTGAAATTTGTGAATTTGCAAGAATGGTTGCATCTGGTATCACTACCCCTCTTGTTGTGAACATCACTGAGCATGCCCATCCTAGTTTCAAGAACCACCCCTTCATTTCAATGGAGGATGACCCTAAGAGTGCATTTTCATTTGTACCCTATGGAGCTTTGCATAATGAAGACATAAGGGTTTAGACACATTGTCCAATTGAAGAACTAGGAAGCTCTCAAATACTAAATCTATATAATAACTAGTTGTTGGATGGTAGCTCGAAGTTGAAACCAAAATTTCAAGGATTGGAAAGCAAGGGTTTTGCATAGTTCGTTAAATTTTTGATGTTCTACGAGCATGAACGGATCTGATCTATCTTGAGACATGTGCATGATGAATTTATGTGGTCGGATAAGCCACACAAGATCACAAAAAGGATCTGATTCAAGCCGTAATAGGATTGTGTGCATCTGGACAACTGCCATCACTAAAAGTAGCAAAGAATGACATTGTTACAAATGCAGCTAGGTCAAAATTTGATAAAAGGATGATGACCATCGACAACATCCTGGAGGATGACATCTGGTTCGCATCCATGGTGATTGGTTATTAAATCTTCTACTTCAATAAAGTTAACTCTGTCTCTAGTATTACAGTATATGTTTCCTATAAAATGCTGAGAGAGAATAAGAAATATGATCTTTGTGAGTTGCTTTGGAGTGAGCTCATCAAGAACTTGATGAAGATCAAAGAAAGAAATAAGCATTCCTTCAAGTACGACACTTTACTCATGTGCATATTTTTCGATTGTATGAATGAGAATCTAGGAGTTGGTTCGGTATAGTGGCAATTTGATAGGCAAGTAGAAGTGTAGATCTGGGAGTACCTATATAGCTCCAATGATTCCAAAGATCGAAGGGAAAATCTATGGGGCTATTTTAAGAACTTTCAATAGGAGATGCATGAGAGGGAGAGAAACCCTAAGACCATTGTGGAGAAATATGCAGACACTATATGCTTTATGGTTGACATCGACCAGTGCTTGATGGAAGTAGTGGATCCCTAGATAGTATGTATTTTTCAAATGGGCTATGAGGTTGATGAACAAATTTTGGAATTATATGCACAACATTTGTTGAGCCAACCAATGGACCCCAATGAGGAGAGATTTGGTACATACGAGGAGAAAAGCGTAAAGCTACATGAGAAGTTCAAGAAACCGGTGATTCAAAATAAGGTCTAGAAAGAGGTTGAGGCTCTTGTAGAGAGCATGAGGATAATGAAGGAAGTTGTCTGAAAAGCTAGAGAGAAGAAAATTCTCTCTGAGGAGCAGATTGTGAAGAAGGAGACCAAACCAACAGTTGTACCTAAGCCCAGATAATCCAGAAGTGCTGCTCCCTCCTCCGGTCTTGCTAAACCTTCAAGCAAACCTAAACAACAAGCTAATCCATTTGGTGGTGTGCAAAAAAGAAATCCAGATAGATGTGGTTGTTGATGATGAGGAAACTAAATCGAATGAGGTGGTAAAAGAGGTGAAGGCCAAAGCTGCTAAGGCCTCAAAAGTCACTAAGGATAAACCATCTGATAAGACAATGCCAATGAAGAAACCAAAATCTGAACTTGATGAGGCACTAAAACAAGGTAATTACACTATTGTACCTCTTGTAATAGTAGATCAAATTATGAAAGAAGTTGTGAAGAAAGAATGGTAATCTGAAACCACTATCTGAGTGGTATGAAATTTTTGATGAGAATGGAAAGAGAACTCTAGAAGAAGCAACTACAAAATACATGAATGTGTATAGTAAAGCTAAATGATTGAATTGATGTCTTTAATTCCTAAGAGTTTGTACAAAGTTTTGGATATGAGAAGAGAAACGACCAAAATAGAAGAAGAAAGACTGAGAGAATATGTTTTGGTAGAGATATGTCCAATGATTGCTAAGACAGAGGTAGCTAGGATTCTTAAGCTAGCTAAACTTGAGTTTCAGAGTAAAACCATAGTTAATAAAACTATGACTGGTAAAGTTGATGAAGTTGTAAAGGATACAAAGACAATTTTGCGGAAAGTTTTGCTGGAGAACCAATATGAAGTTGTCCTTGAGAAAACTTAGGACAATCCGAAAGTTGAGGAGACAAAATATGATACTCTGATAGATGATCCAAAACTTAATGTTCTAGATGTGTAATTAGCTGAACAAACACATGATACATCTATTCTGGAACTACAAGTTGACAATCTGAGTGATGCAAGTATTCTGGTATATCAGACTACTTTTGTTCCAAATGTATAGACAACAGACCAAGCAAAGGATAATGCTTTAGAAAAGGTTACAGTTGAGGATACTATAGGGGATAAGGGTGAAAAGGATGCAGGGGAAGTAGATGCAAAAAAGGGAAAAGATGATAATCCTTTGGTAACTGAAGTGCCTATTAAAGAAGCTAAAACAAAGAAGATTACAGAGAAGGTAGAGGTCAAGAAGGAAACAATTCCAGCAAGAGACACTACAAAAGTAGTAAAGGGTAAACAAGTTGTTGATGACCCAAATTCATGCAAGGACCAATCAATCTTGACTCTCTATCTCCCATTCAAAAGCTTCAGTTGGCATCATTTGTGTAGACAAAGGTCGGTGAATATATCTTGAGGTCTCACACTGAGGAAAAAATGTTGCTAACTCTGGCAACCAGTATTTTGGAGAAGATGATTCCCTCGTTTCAAAAGGATCCATCTAATACCCCATTTGGCATTTAAAGAATTTTCTAAATTCTATTGATTCCCATTTTAAATCTTTTGAAAAGTTTGTAAAGGAGAAGATAAAAAATGAGCTCAATGTAATGAGGCTCCACACATTGAAGAGAATGATTTTGAAAGATAGAGTCACATTGGCTGACTATGTAAAGAGCATGTAGGATGCAATGTCTGAAGGTAGAAACTTGTAAAAATCATGTCTATCTTTGAACAAGTTCACTATGGATATTGAGAAGAAGTCTCAGGAGAATAAGGAACAGTTAGAAAGTATATATCATGCGGTTAGTCCTTTGACAAATTTGTTGAGCAATCACGAAAATCAAGTAATATCATTTCTTGAGAAGATCTAGAGTTTGAGCCATGATCGAGAAAAGATAATTGGTTGAGTTGAAGAACTTATGAGACACATTGTTCCTAGGATGGATATAATGATTAGTGCCTTGCAGGATGCACAAAATTCTCTAACTGCAAGTGAACAAGAATATCTCAAGACTACAAAAGCACAAGCTTATCTTTTCAGCGGTCTTATAACTATTTTTGAGAATCTACAGAAGGGTTGGGATAGTTACCTAAATACATTAAATAATTCCTATGCAAATATCTTTAAGTTTTTGTGAGATAAGTCTGTGTGTACATATGTATATAGAATTTTTGGATTTTGGTATTCTACCTTTGCCATTGATGTCAAAGGGGGAGTGTATAGCAGTGAAAAATGTTGATCTTAGGGGGATATCTTTGATTCTTTGATTCTTTGGAATTTGAAGATTAGATTTTTGGTTGCAGTGTATTGTACTTTGGTTTTTGTTCTAACACCTAGTAATTTTTGACTAAGTGTTGCTATCAATGCCAAAGGGGGAGATTATTGGCAAGAGACATTGCATGTATGGTTAGATGTTGTAATTTATGGCAACTCATATCAGATATGCCATCCACAACTTAGATTTTGATCATTCTGGAAGATTGATTAAGGTCCCATGAGTAGAATAGGACATCCAACAAAGTGTATAGTTTATTGATTAGTGGATCAATCATGTTGCGTAGTTTGCTTTGTGGGTCTCCGAGATGCATTGTGGATGTGTAATATTCCTTATTCTAGGTTTTTGGCCTTCAATGACGAGTCTAGTGTAAATTGGAAGATCTGATAGATAAGTTTTTTGTTAGAGTAGTGTGTATCAATAGTAATGTGTGGAAATTCACTATGCGGATCTTGTAGATCGATTTTGGTGATTGTTTGAATGTTAGAGGATGATGAGCCAACATGTGAGAAGGGTGTGGTCAATTTCTTTTGGTTAGTGTGATTGGTTTTGATCAGATTGAGCTGACTTGTGTACATGTTTCATCATTTGCATATTGTTCTTGAAGCTACATGGTTGTGACCTAAATTGGTGATGCAGATATATAAGACAACTTTATGTGATCATTTTTTATATTGATGGTTATGTGCAAAGTGTGTATGAGTGATTATGCATAGTTTCACATGCCCAAGGTGAAGATTTGAGCTTCAGTACAATGCAAAATATCATAATAGAGCAATGTTGCAGAGCATAGTAAGAATATGTGTTTTGTGCTTAACCAAAACCATACTCAAGGATTTGTTGATGCTATTTCATAGTTCAAATCTCATTGTAATCTCTAATAAATATTTGCAAGGCAATGAGCCTTTCAGGGTTGTAGCCCATACTTGTAATTGATTAGTGAGCTCTAGGCAATGTGCCTAAATGAATGTGCATTCCCCTTATGTAATATTTTTATACTTTTAGCAGAGTATATTAATATTGTGGGTTTGAGTCCCACTGTGGTTTTTTCCTTAACCAGGTTTCCATGTGAAAATCTTAGTGTTATGGTGTTGCTGATCTTTGCTTTATGTTTCTGCACTTTACTTTCTCTCATATGTATTAAGTGGTTTAAAGGACAAATTAAAAAAGTTAAAAATTACAGAACACTAATTCAGCCCCCCACTCTCAGTGTTGCTTGATTCCAACATGGGGGGAGTGGATGACTAGGATATTCCTAGATATAGTATGGTAGATAAAGGCTCTATGATTTGGAATACTCTCATAAGAGGTTCTCAATTTGTTAAGTAGGGGCTTTTCTGGATTTTTGATAAAGGTGTTGAAGCTCTATTTTGGCATGATCCTTGGAATGGCTTCCCTCCTTTTATTTTTCAATTCCCACATCTTCAATCTGTTGGTGATAGATTCATGGAAGAAAGGTGGAGTCGTGGTGAGGACTTTAAAGTGTTCCAGAGCTTAGGATTTGGGGAAGTGGTTAGATGGAAAGAACCACATGAATTTCCTATTGGAGGTTCTATTGAGGCTCATGAGGAGCTTGCCTAGATTTTCGCTAGAATAATGTGTAATTTACTTAAGGGATGAGATGTCCTTGCCTGGGGGACCTGACCCAAAACAAAAAATTTTGGTTTCTTCTGGGTATTTAGAATTAGACAGTTTAACTCATGGAAAGGCGATTGTTACTTGGTCGAAACAGGTTTGGAATAGATTCTCATGGCCCAAGTCTAATTTCTTCCTTTGGTTGGTGGTTTAGAATAGATGTTTAACTTGGTATAATCTTCAGAAAAGGGGATTCCAAGGACCCTTGAGATTTATTTTTTTCAACAATAGTGAAGAAAGTAATCCTCATCTTTTCTTGTGGTGTACTTTTTCTAAGGAAATTTGGCATTATTGGTAGGGTGCTTGGAAGCATTCTTGTGTTTATGCCAGTTCCCTTATGGAGTTTTGGAATAGTCTTGGTAGACCCCTAACTAAAACCTCATTTCTTTAGATTGCTTGGGACATTGGTCCCTCTTTTATCATCTAGTAGTTGTGGTTAGAAAGAAATCACATAATTTTTCAAGATAAGAGGATGTTGACTCAACAAGTTTGGTAGAGAATTATCATTATGTTGTAGGAAACATTATTGGAAAAATGTGATCTTTATGTTGAAGTTGATTTAGGGAATATTCTTATTATCTAGAATCTGAACATTCTAGGGGTTGTTCGCAATGATCCCCTTTTGATATGGAATCATCAAGCCAACCATTGACATGCAAAGAAGAAGGCTCAAAGAAATGGTAAATGGTTTCCTCCTCCCCTTGGATTTCTTAAGATTAATAATGATGGTTCCTATTGTGGAAATCCAGGGCATGTTGGAGTTGGAGGTATTGGTAGGGACACTCTTGGAAATGTGATCTTCTTATTTTCTTCTTTTAAGGGATACTATACTAATAATTTGATGGAGGCTCTCATTGTTCTTTATTCTTTTGAATGAGCTTGTAGTCTGGGGTGTTACAAGGTTATCTGGGAGTCTAACTCTTAGATTGTGATGGATATGTTGAATAAACAAAAACTGGAGAACGTTGACTAGCATCTGGTTATGGTTGGTAGGCAAATTTTGAGTTTGAAGGATTCTTTGGAATTATTCTCTTTCTTCTATATTCCCGGGGAGCAGAATAAATCAGCGGATTGCTTAGCTAAGTGGGCTTCTCAGAAGATGATTGATTGGAATATTAAAAATAATAATGATTTGCTAGGGGATTATGCTAAAATTCTTGATAAGATTGTTGGGGATGATATGATAGGATAGTTTGTGGCCTTAGGTCATTAGTTTCTTGTTGCTTTCTATTGTATCTTGCCCCTTTTGATTCAATAAATTTTTACCCCTTTTCCAAAAAGTAAAATTCAACATAAATGTAGACAATAGAAGTTTAATTAAATTTTTTTAATTCCATGATATGGTTGGTCAAACTAATAAAAAAAATAAATGTAATGGATGCATAAGTATCTTGCCTTTGGCAGGAACTAATAAGGAAATTTGAGGCCAAGAAAGAACTTTACAAGTGGTTGGGGCTACCATTCAAGTTACACAATACTATAAAACCTTTATGTGGTTAATGAATGAGGTGTTATGTTTTTTATTAGCAAAGTAGGTATTCAAAGGGCCCTAACCCTTATACAGAAATCAAAATAGGGTTTCTCACCCCAAAGTATAGAAGAAGCTACAACTGGGCACTCACAACAGGCCCAAATGATTGTCAACAACATCAACATAAAGGCTACAGAAGGAACAAGAGGCCACATAAAAGATATAGCCCATAGGCCAACAAGGCCAAAACCAACACAAAGTCAAAAGACTCCTTGCAGATAAGAGAAGTAAGTAAAAAACCCACAAGAGTGGGGCAACCTTACAAGGGGGATTTGAGAGGCTCCCCAAGCCAACCAGAAGATCACGGTGACATCATCCCAATAGAGAGTCAACCCCCCTTCAAAAAAACCCCTTTCCACCTCAATAGAAAAGAAGCCCACCTTAATAAGAGTAGAAAAGGAGAAGATCGAAAGACTAGGGAATCAACTGTGAACCCAATTCATAACCAAGCAACCATAGAGGAGAGAAGAACACAAAGAGTTACAATAAGCCTCTTTCACATAACACGTCACCACCTCCATGGGAACCGTGAAGGAAGAAGGGAACTAACAAAGCCAAACTCTCACCATGTTCAACATAACACACCCCACCTCAATAGGGGCAAAATCAAACTCCAAAGTAGTCTCAAAAGGAGGAACCTGGAGACAAGGAGCAAAGACCCACACCCTACCAACTCTAACAAGGGTCCAAAGAAACCACCTGCAACGTCATCAAGCACCACAAGAACACACCCAAGTCAGAGAGACCAAGTGGCATACACCATAGCAATTCCAACACCCCGCACATCAGTAGGCAAAAGAACCAAAAGACAACATCTCTAAGACATGACAACACCCACAATAGTGCACTAGAGGAATACCAACCCAAACATGGAATCATAAGTAGTCCATGCCCCCACTTGAACACCAAACAAGATCAGTGTCACATAAGGAAAGGGGGGCATATAGAAACTGGAGGAGAACAATTCTATCGAGCCACCCAAGGAACCTTGTAGAAACAACATCCTTAGGCACACCCACAACAGGCCCAAGGCAATCAACCTACCAAGATTGCCACAAAGGGAGTAGGAAACCGTCCTAATACATGACACACAAAGGAAAAGGAGGGCCAACAACCTTCATAGACAAAAGACCTAGCCACCATCAACAATGATACCAAGATCATCCCCAATAACGCCATCTTCAACTCATCCCCTATAGCCAAAACTACCAAAAAAGGAGAGGAAAATTGTCCAATCATGTAATGTGTTGAGGGATCAAAGGTCCTACAACAACAAAAAACAAAGCATAGGGACACCATCATCATCTTTGCCAAGATGTACACCCAGGGGAACAATAGGCCACAATGACCAATATAGGCACAACCAAATAGTCTCTAGAAGACTACAACAAAGGAATCAAGAGAGGCCAAAAAACACACACCAAAGGATAAAAAATACCCGTGGTTAGGAAGATCCAAGCAAAAACCACTGGATCACCATCATCCACTGCCTTAGCTTCACCACAATCACTCTTTGTTTGGAAACTTGAGTTTCCCACTCCACCACTCCTCTCACTCATCGCTACTATTACATTATATAAATCAATGAGGTGTTATGTTGCTTATTGAATTGTTGTGTTATTCTATATCTTGAATATATATATTGGATTTTAGCAACACATAATGTATTTGAAACTTAGCATGTCACTAGTTTTGGTAGTGATTAATCTTCAGGTAGTCATTTAAATTTGAAACATATGCTAGTGACTATGTCATGAGAACTATTTTTCTCTAGGAAGGAAGATTAATTTGTTACTATTTAGAAGTGTTTAAAGGATACATTTTAAATTATAATACATATGGAAAGGAATATATTCTTTGGATTCTATAAATTAAAGACACAAAACCATTATTTAATGAAAGAAGAGACTATTTTGTGTAACAATCATCAAATTTTACAATATCGACAATATGAAAATAAGATATGTCAATTGCACCACTGTAAATGGATGTATTTATTCTATTAATTATATTTATTAATCAAGCATAAGCACAAGTAACCAAAAAAATGGTAGATATGTTTTCTACACCACCACTTCTATCTATGATTAATGCATTGTTAGTTATGTAGACATCTAAATTTTAACACTTTCTATCATTAATTTTAAATATTTGTTCATCCCACTAATTCACTCTAACATCACTACATTTGATTAATCAATTAGTTAATTCTTTCTTTCTTAATTAATTTATCAATTAATTAATCTCATGTGTATCCATTAATACCACATCACAATTAATTAATAATTTATTATTATTAACATATCTTATATAGATCCATACACACATAATTAATTAATTATATAAATCAAAATTAATTATCCTTTCACAAATTCTATAAACTAACTTATTTCACATATAATTAGTAATTAATTAATTGTCCTTTCATCATGTCTCTTCCACTCATTAGTTATGCAAGTGTTTAATTTCCTAATTTATTATATATTCTTAAATAAAATAAATCAAATAAGAAACCATGGAAATTAGTTTTAAAATAAAATCAAAGAAAGTGAATTAATCTCAAACATTCATCTCATCACTTGAAAATCTATAAATTTACCTATTCTTTCTTAATCTATGTATGAAGAAAATCTACTAGAAATCTTTACATGATCATTTGACCATCCACTTTTTACATGATCATTTGAGCATCCACTTTCTTTCTCGATTAAAGATTTACAAATAGATTAATAGCTATAAAAAGAAAGAATTCAAGGTAAGTGATCATTTTATAACTAAATATATATTTTAACTCTTAGATGGTCTTTTGTATAAGGTGGCTTAGTTGTGTATACATAAGGAGAGAAGAGTCACTAGTAAATTTGGGCCTAATTTTCGACAGTCAATTGTTGGTAGTCCAACGACACCACGTCGAACTTCCGACAAATTTAACCATCGAAAACTCATCGTCAGTCTTTCCAATGATGCCATTGACGTCGGAATTCCGACAACGTTACGCTCTTATCCGACGGCATGTATATTTCCTCCCTGGCCACAAAATTACATAGATTCCCATCAGAATTCTGACAGCTACTATGATTTCTCCTCAATGACTGTTTGAAAAGAAGTGACGTCAGATGTTTCTTTGGTTGTCATCGGAATTCCGACAGTGTTAGACGATGTGGGTCAGATGGCTTTGGCGTCGGTGAATGAAAGCATTGCATGAGTTCTACTTTTAAAAATTACATGAAACATTTTTAATTTATTGGATTTAGTATTATTTGAAAAAAAAGTTTATTAATATTGACATTTAATTTCTCCAAGAATTGGATCTAGGATCTTTCCGTCAGATAATATGTATCATCCAATGACTAAATATTTTCTTTACAAATGCTTATTTTATTTAATTATCATCCGAGTGTGAATTATAATTTATATCTGTGTGGAAGTAGAAGATACAAGCTGAAGACTCGTGCGCAAGTAAATTTCATAAAAGAAAGCAAGCAAGCATTATCTTGAATGACATGGAAACAAGCTCATCAACTGCCTACAAGAGAGCAATTGGAGAAAAGCAGAGGAAAGTGTTAAAGGGTGATAAATACATACAGAGTATGCAATGCAAACAAACAATGTCTGGAGTGTGTGATTTGATGTCTCTAATTTATGTCTAGAGGGACTAACTGGTTTTGGAGTTCCTAGGAAACCTATTGGGCCACGCTTGGAGGAAATCAATGTGTTCATGCAAGGACCACCCTTTTTCTATTATGAGAATGATACTTTTTCACCGAAGGATATTTGGAAGGCAATATCTGAAAATTTCTATAGTGTGGAGCCAGAGTTGGTGGACTCAAAGTACTTTTCGGCTTCTAGAAGACCAAGAGGTTATGTACATAATCTCCCAATAGAAGGGAAATTTCAAGCATTACCTCTCCCCCCCATGACTATTCAGGAAGCACTTCCTCAGACAAAAGACTATTGGCCTCCATGAGATCAAAGAAAAAAATTGAAGCATAGACTCTAGACGATGTGGTGGTGTCCTTTGTGAAGAACTTTGCACTATAATTGAAAATTCACAAGGGAAACTGCAAGATAGTGAATAGAAATACATTCTTGAAAAGTGGAAAGAATGGATCTTGGTTTAGGTGGGGTTAGGTCAGGTGGCTCCTCTAGAGGTTGACGAGATAGAAATCATATTAGGATTTGAAAAAGATCACACTCGTGGAACTTTGTGTGCGACTGATCGATTGCACTGTTTGGGTAATGCATTCCAAATAGATACAATTCAATTCTACTATCCAAAAGCATGCATATAAAATTTGAAGTATGCATACAGATAAATGGTATGCAACTGTATCTATTTGGAATGCATTACCCAAATAGTGCAATCAATCAGTCGCACACGAAGTTCCACGAGTGTGATCTTTTTCAAATCCTAATATGATTTCTATCTCGTCAACCTCTAAAGGAGCCACCTGACTTGGCCCCACCCAAACCAAGATCACATGGAGGCCAATAGTCCTTTGTCTAAGGAAGTGCTTCCTAAATAGTCATGGTGGGGAGAGGTAATGCTTGAAATCGCCCTTCTATTGCAAGATTGTTTACATAACTTCTTGGTCTTTTGGAAGTCGAAAAGTACTTCGAGTCCGCCAACTCTGGTTCCACACTATAGAAATTGTCGAATATTGCCTTCCAAATATCCTTCACTACAAAAGCATCATTCTTATAATAGAGAAAAGGTGGCCCTTGCATGAACAAATTGATTTCCTCCAAGCGTGGCCCAATAGGTTTCCCAAGAACTCCAAAACCAGTTAGTCCCTCTGGACATAAATTAGAGACGTCACATCAAACACTCTAGACATTGATTGTTTGTATTGCATACTCTGTATGTATTTATCACCCTTTAACACTTTCCTCTACTTTTCTCCAATTTCTCTCTTGTAGGCAGTTGATGAGCTTGTTTCCATGTCATTCAAGATAATGCTTGCTTGCTTTCTTTTACAAAATTTACTTGTGCACGAGTCTTCAGCTTGTATCTTCTGCTTCCGCACAGATATAAATTATAATTCACACTCAGATGATAATTAAATAAAATAAGCATTTGTAAAGAAAATATTTAGTCATTGGATGTTACATATTATCTGACGGAAAGATCCTAGATCCAATTCTTGGAGAAAGGAAACATCAATATTGATAAACTTTTTTTCAAATATTAACACTAAATCCAATAAATTAAAAATGTTTCATGTAATTTTTAAAAGTAGAACTCATGCAATGCTTTCATTCACTGACGACAAAGCCGTCTGACCCACAATATTATCCATAATAGAACAAATCACTATAATAGGCTATTATAAAGAATCTATACGAAAACATGAAAGAACATTAAATTACCATTACAAACCCATAAACCATTAAATAGTGAAAATAGATATAAATTTGTAAATGTCTCCCTACAAACACCACAACCATAACCAAAACAAAAAAAATTCTTACCCGCAAAATAAGTAGCTGGTGAGTTGCAAGTCTACAACATCTCTTAGATGATTGAACCGTTTCTTAATTTTGTTCTTTTGATTAGTCAATGGATTTAGTTGCATGTATAAGTTTTCTATTTGAAGCCTTTCATTTTCTTCTCCATCATTCTTCATGTCTATAGTATTGGATAGTTGTACAATTTGTGATGCTATAATATCTATGTGACCCTTAATATTCTTAGTATATTTAGGCTATTGCCTTTAAAACATGTATGCCGCCGCTACATCCTTTACACTTTTCTATAAAGAAAATTATGCTTTCTTGTAGTTGGATATGTGTTGTTGCACTTCTAATCACCAAAACTTCTAGTCTTTTCTCTTCCATCTTCTTCTCTACATCCTTCAATTAAACTTTGGCTTCCAATTTGAAAGAATGATCCTTAAATCCATTAAGAATCAATTGTTTTTTCTCTGCACTTGACAAAGACTCATCCAAAAATACTTCTAGAAGTCCTTCATGAAGGACTTTCACTGCATCATTAATAAGTTATGATCCCTATATTTGAGACTTAATAAAATTCTTGTGAGTAGAATGGTGAAGTTTATCACCCAAACAAATCATATGCAAGGGAGACAATAACTTAAGGTCCATCTGATCTTGAAACATTGATGCATATAGATAAATTAAGAAATGGGCAGGAGATTAACAATACAAACCTATTTGACCTATTTTCATCATTTTGTGTGTAAGAAATTGATTCAGGAGTTACATAATAGATAATACATGTCTATTTTAATTGTAGGCCAGTTCCATACACCTTCCTTTACTATTTTAAAAATATCATCGACCAAAATATTGTGCAGTAGTAGTATGGAGTGCATTTCATCTATTTTATGCCCAAAGATTTCATCATACCACTTTCTTTTCAAAGGTGACTGATCGATTGTGTTGTTTGGGTAATGCATTCCAAATAGATACAGTTGCATACCATTTATCTATCTTGAAATCCTTTTAACTTGATGGCATTAAATTAAAGTTATTTCTCTATTTTCTGGTGATTTCTGGAGCAGAGGTTGCTTTGCATTGACCTAGGATACATTTAACTTGTGTTGTTTCTGCGAAAATATGTATCCTAGGTCGATGCAATGCAACCTCTGGTCCACCAATATTAGATAGAATAGAAAGTACTTTAATTTGAAGCCATCAGGATAAAATGCTTTCAAGACATATATTAGGTATAAAAGGAAGCCTACCCTGTCATTTGAAGGGGTTTACCTACAATTCAAGTGATCTCTTAATTCTTATGATAAAAAATCCTATTGATAAAAATTCTTATGTAGCTTAGAGAAATTGAGCACAATAGCCATCTCTTTATTAAAACTCTTATTTATATTTTCCCTAGATGTAGTACTAGTTATAGATTTTATTTTTTTTCTCCCTATGAGCAACATTGTCCTCAATCTTATGCATTGCATGTCCCTCATGAGGATACTTTAGTTTATCAATTGAATTTTTCTTGTGGAATTTCTTTTGAGTGGATGAATATTTGTCAACTAGTTTGATGATAACCTTTGAAGTATAACTAAAAATATTAAGTTATTATGTTTTGTTCAAGAAACTTTATAAATATGAACTAGGCTTTTCTCAAAATTTGTTGAATTAATCCTATAGGTGCAATACCTATCAATCTAATTGTAAAGTTTAATGTTAAAAATTTATGGCTTGGCTAACACTTGTCTATATTTTTCCTGCTTGAAAATGACTAAATGTGTTTGTGTGATCTATATGCATATCCCTATATTTCAAGTCATTCAATTGGCATTAATCAATTGTTCTAACATCATTTACATATATAAAGAAAGAGTGCTATGAATAGTTTGTTGGGAGTATGAAAATATATCTAATTTTACATCCCATATTACTAGATAATTTGTATGTTTGAAGTTTTGTGTCATCAATCTTCTACATGATTTTAAAGATGGTCATGTCAAGGGGGTGGACCTAGAAATCCATGAACCTTGCTAATCAACAATCCCTATAGGTGTTTATGAACACTCCTAATCCTCAACATCTAAAGAGATACAAACATTGACATGGACTATAGAGTAATGAGACACATTTAGTAGGATCAAAACCATAAGTTAGAAGGTAGATATGTAGATGCTATAATAAACATAGGTCCACATTTGGTCTATGTAAAAAATATTATTTATGACCATTTTTACATATTTTTTAGATAAAGATGAATATTATTCAATGTAGAAGAAAACCGATTTCAATGTTACAACAAAATCATCCTCTATATTTGTTTCTAAATTAAATAACCTAACGCTCTTTAGATTTATTTTTTAGGTATCTTTTTCAAAACTCTTAAAACAATTAATCTAAGTTAATATCAATAAAGATGCAGTTTAATGGCAAGTAATAACATTGTTGTGGCAACCATTAAGGTTTAAACCCCATTGAGGTAACATGCTTGGAAGATGTGCATCTTCAATAGACCATTGTACTTACAAGTTGTAGATCTTTGTTAGCCCTATAGCAATAGTCTTGATAAATGAACTATTAAAAAAAGATCCTCCAATAAATGATCTCCCAAATTGGACTACCATCCTAATCCAAAAAACATTCATATTGTCTACATCCGATAGGTGGAGGATTTGGTCGATCCGCACCTCCTAGTCCCAACAATAGAAGAAATGTGAATAGAAGGAGATGCTTACTATTAGTCATATGATAAGAGAAAATAGAAGAAACGTGAATACTACTATCTAACAAGTTGTGTAATGTTGGGTGATTCATGTTACATCATGGATTTCATTGGCTAGCAAGTTGTGAAACTACAAAAAGTTTTGATCATATTTTTATTGAGCATGAAAGCAACCACCTTGAGCTCATGAATGATAGGCATCATGTTGTAGAGTATCAACCCTTGTTGAACAAGGGTGTCACATTTTTGAGGCTTGATCAGTGCAAGGAGACATTTTGTGTATATGAAGTGGTTTCAATTAGCCATTTTGTGCATAAGTAGAGAGGAGAGGTCAATGTCTTTGTTTATTTGTGTAAAAAAAATGAAAGAGGTCCTAATCAAGGAACACACACGTCCAAGTGAGGAGAGAATTTGGATTCAGGACAATTCTATGCAAGAAAGGATATCAAGTTATAAAGGATAAAAATCAACAAAGGTAAAGTGGATCCTTAAAAAAGAGGAACAATTGACAACTATTATTCTTGCTCCACAATGTAGAGACAAGAAGAACTAGGCTATTACGTTGCCTCCCAAGTATGATTGCACATGAAATCGTAGTACCATGAATGACAATGAGCCCCTAATAGGTAATTAAGCTACCAATGTCATATAGCAAGATAAAAACATAATAGGTTATAAATGTCATTTAGAAGAGATATGATGAGTGTATAACTCATTGTCACCTATTATTTAAATGTTAGTAGAACTACAATAAGTTGTTGAATTTTAATCTCCAAATCATGACTTTCATTACTGGAATAGTTGATGATGCTTGAAAAAAGGATTGTCCTAATTTTGTTTATGGTTTTTTCTTCAATTTTTCAAGGGGAGAGTTATAAAGTTGGCTTCAAGAAACTCATACAAAATTATCTCTTGCTGTGATATTAAAAGTTGTTGGAAAAGTCATAGATATATTAGACAATGGGGGAGGGGATGCCAACAAAGGAGGAGGATAGAAACCTAAATCGGTGTATATCACTTAACAAACCACTTGATACTTAATCGACGTGTCTATCATATGCAAGACAACCGATACTAATCGGTATGTATTAGTTAAGCCCGACAACAATCAATGTTCACAGTTAAGATATTAACTGATATTAATCAGAGTGCATTCATTAAGCCCGATAACAATCAATGTTCATAGTTAATATGTTAACCGATATTAATCAGAGTGCATTGGTTTTAATGTAAACCGATACCAATTGGTATTCTGTGCTATGAGATTTACAACCGATGATTATTGGTAGTTAAGCATTGATCGAACTTTGCAAGTATGGTTGAATATATACAAATTTAAGAATGATCATTGATCAAATGAAGGAACAATAGCTTGAAGTCTTCATCATAGTTTATCAATAGGATAGATGATTGAATGAGAGACTTCATTTATCTCTCATTCAATCATTTATCTTACTGAGGCTATCATGCATTAATAGGATAGAGGGACCTTATATCAAATTAAGGAAGGCATGAGAGTGATATATGTATTAGTGTAATTATTATACTTTTTGAATATTTATCCTTAGTTACATTCAGACCAAATTACAAGTTACATTCAATATAGGATTAAAAAAAACCTCTCCCTACAGGTCCACTTCGAGGCCGGCCCGGATGATCGCTATTGGTAAATGCCAATGCCCACCACTTGGGGGTTGGGGGGGCGGGAATGTTGGGTTCAAACTCGGCAATTACCCCCAACAATGCTTCGACGACCAGCTTATTGATATATTATGTTGCTTCCTCTGCCCAGAAAAAACCGGTCATGGCTGGGGTTTGTCACTATATTGTTCCTTCCGCAGCCACAAAGTGGGGGGCCTTCAATCCTTGTTCGAGTTCCTTCCGCGGCCGAGTGAAAGATCGAACAAAAACCAGTTCCTTCTGCAGCACTTTGTTCCAGTTCCTGTAGGAAAATTCCACCATAAGATCGAACAAAAACTAGTTAACCGCTTGACCAGTGGTTCCTGCCTAAACATTTATGACCAGGAACAAGCAATGAGTAGTAGCGGAGGCAAGGCTAGGGGATTCTAGCAAACAGAGGTGGAACTATGGGCGGGAATACTCTACTGGGGCGGCAACAAGAGAATGGGAAGAGGCTGTGGAAATGATTTGAAATGTCTTAGCCTTTTTTTTTTTTTTAAGTAATGCCCGTTGTTGTCGGAATTTCAACAAACGTGGGCACTTTTTGTTAAAAAAACACAAATGTCATTGCCAATTCCTTCTCTGCCGCAAACATATATTGAATGATCATCAGAATTCTGATGAATGCGGGCAATTTTTCAAAAAAAAATCAAATTTGTTCACAATATACCTTCTCCATCGGAAACCGCCGTCGGAATTTTAGGGCAAATGTATTAGTGAGTTATAATCGTTAGGAAGGAAAAACCTCATAGATGGTCATTTTATAGTGATAAAGGCTATAGTGAATATTTAATAGCATATCTTTTGGTCACATATGCAATTGAATGTGCTTAGATTTATAAATGGTTACTAGTTAGAAAGTGTATTCAAGCCTAGCAATATAAAATTTGGAGTAGTACCAATCATTCTTAGTAACTTACTAAGAGGCCATGGGAGAGCATCTCCATGGATTTCATAGGTGGCAAGTGTGAAGAACTAAGAATGGTAATGATTGCATCTTTATTATTATAAATATTTAAATTTTTAAAATGTGCATTTTAATTGTTGTACAAAGATACTAATTAGAAGTGATGAAATGAATTACAATTCAATAATGTATGGGTTTATTTTGGGGTGCTAGAATGAATTGTTTCATATAGATAAACAATATTTTAAGTAGTTTTTGTGCTTATTATGAGTATATTATATAATAAACTTCAATAGTCTTTTCATCTTCAAATAGATGGACAAATAGGTAGTGAATAGAATATTATATAGCTATTACACGAGTATTATTATCAATTTCCTAAGGGTTGGTATGAAAATTTATCATAGATACAACATTCTTATAATAATAGGTCTATTCACTCTTCTACTAACTTATCTCATTTTGAAGCAGATTTTGGCTATTCATAGACTTTTTTGATAATTGTCTTGGAAAAGCAAAAGATTGGCTAAAAATTGGAAATTTTAGGTTGATAAATAAGATAAGTTTGTTCAGAAGATGAGGAAAATTAACCTCAAGACCTCTAAGAATAATTATACCATTATAAAATCTATATTTGAATCTTCTATTTATATGAACAAATATAATTAAAAAAATTATTGAAGTTTCAAAATGCTATTTGATGCAAAATTAACTATTCTTTAAAATAAAATTAAATTAAATTAAATAATTGAAAAAAAAAGGCTAGGGGAAACATATCAATAGTCATTATAGCTAACTTCATGCACCCACAGATTATAAACAGTACATCGAATTTTGACATTTTTTTTGGTTCTCTCCATATGCGACTTAACTGCTTATGACTATTGTTTTGGCTTTTGGGTAGTAATGATGCATGTTGTGGGATCCATTATGCGTGCAAAGGTCAAAAAGTACATTTTTCAATGTGTCACTAGATACCTATTTAAAGATGCCCCAATAACCGTGCATTTAAAATCACCAATACTTATGCACAAATATCCCGGCAGTTGTGTGCTATAGATACTAATAAAGGTGCACAAATGAGTCAATTATGATTCAAAAAAGGTAAAAAATAAATAGCTATTAGTACATGTGAAATTTATTAATGAGCTTTTAGTTATTTGTTTTTTAATTTTTTTAAAGTTAATAATTAGGGGGTTGGGTGTGCAAGGAGTGAACAGTTATTAGAACATGAAGGGTAACTGGTGGTCTTCCCCTAACTATTCGTATAAAGTCATTTGAATAATGACTTTGATTTGCATGTCTCTTTGTATAATGTCTTTAAATGTAGTTTTCCAAATACATCATTTCTTCCATGACAACTACAAGTGCCATCTTGTCATCTTAAAAAAAGTGTGAAAGAGTTTGTAAATATTTTGATATTTTGGTAGTTCTAAGTCAATTTTATCTATTTTAATTTGATACAGACCAAAAAAATAAAGGGAATGTATGTGGAAAATCTTGGAATCATGATAGAAAAGAGGATGATGTGAAAATTTATATAATCCGCCTTCACAATATTATTAAAATAAAAAAATAAAAATCTGACGTGTTCTAACGATTTTGTAGAGAAAAACCCAGCACTCAATAATATCTATAGCAGCAATTTTCTTTACCCTATAACTTTGCATACCGATGAAATTATAGGGAAATTTGCCAAATATTTACATCCTTCACAAGAAAGACCGATTTAAACCAGAAGCTTTGCTCAGTACAATTATCACTGCATGCGTTGCAAAATGAATGGTCGGGGCAAATTCAAAATATTGGAAAAGTTCCTGTCAAAAAAATTTTACACGCACTACGCTTACGGAGCTCCGCGGATTTCACTCCTCCACGCGACTTATAGGTTTGAAAATTTCAGAGCAGATGTCGATTTTGGATATTCAGAGAATAAAATCAAAGGCTGGAAAGTTCTGGAGCGTCTATTCTGGTTTCCAAACGGTAGTACAGATTGACTAACACGTCGTTTTGGAACCAGAATAACTGCGGCCACATTTTTGGACGCATTGGTAGAAATTGTCTGTACAACAAGTTTCAGAATAGACACGCATGTTTTTTCTCTGAAAAATTCAAGCCCTCAGGTAACTTTATTGTCAAATATTTCGTACATGTACTACAGCTTTGAAAAATTCCGTCATTTTTTTATTATAAAAAAGAGTAATAATTTATTAATCACAAAAGAAGATTCTCAAATTTCAACCACTTTAGCAGTGAACATCAATTTGGAATTATGGTTAGAAGAAAAATCAAACCCTTGAAAATGACAAAGGAAAAATCAAACCCTACAAATTGACTGAAAGAAATATCAAAAATAGTGTACATGGAATTCTCTCCACACGACTTATAGGTTTGAAAATTTCAGCCTCTTTAGCACTGAACATCAATTTGGAATAATGGATAGAAGACAGAGAAAACAAATGCCACAAAGTTCTTAGACACAACGTCTTTCATGTCCTACCAAAGCATTTATGAAATTTGTTTAGACAAATGAATGTGTGTGGCCCTTTAGAACAACAACATGTCTTTCATGTCCTACCAAAGCATTTATGAAATTTGTTTAGACAAATGAATGTGTGTGGCCCTTTAGAACAACGACATGTCTTTCATGTCCTACCAAAGCATTTATGAAATTTGTTTAGACAAATGAATGTGTGTGGCCCTTTAGAACAACGACATGTCAATTTGGAATAATGGATAGAAGACAAAGAAAACAAATGCCACAAAGTTCTTAGACGCAACGTCTTTCATGTCCTACCAAAGCATTTCTGAAATTTGTTTAGACAAATGAATGTGTGTGGCCCTTTAGAACAACGACATGTCTTTCATGTCCTACCAAAGCATTTATGAAATTTGTTTAGACAAATGAATGTGTGTGGCCCTTTAGAACAACGACATGTCTTTCATGTCCTACCAAAGCATTTATGAAATTTGTTTAGACAAATGAATTTGTGTGGCCCTTTAGAACAACGACATGTCTATGTAAAAAATTGTCAATGGGAAAAGGGTCTAGTAGCTGTTCAATGTTTGAAAATTAAAAGTCTATTAAACTATTTCATATGTACAAATAGTTGTCCACTTGTACATGTGTACTTAATTAGAAGAATCATGCAATTATTTTGGTGGTCATAGCCTATGGTTATTGGGGCATTTGTGAATAGAATTGTTCAAAACCTTTATTAGAGAAAACTGTATTAGAAAAGTTGTAAAATATTTTTGGTGGTTGTAGCATATAGTTATTGGGTTATTTATGAATAGGTATTGGTCGACACCCATAAATGACCACTTTGGGACGTCCTAACTGCCCATAGATTGAAATAGTGGCTTTGAGCTCTTAAGTCACATACGAAGAAACACATTTTTTTTTTGTTGTAAAAACTTGATATGTCATTTATAAGCTTAGGGTGTGCAAAGTGAGGTTGGACAACTACTGGGTAATCTCCTCTAGTATTCTATCCATCGACCTCATTTAGATAGACACAATTTTCTGGCAAAAAATTCAAGCACAATAAGTCACTCAAATAATGTGCAAAAATAATAATAATACAATAACTAATTTTGTATGCTTCTAAATTTAATTGTATAATGTATGCTTTCAAGTGTTTTAGAATTTTGATTTAAAATTGATGGATATAGAATGTGATTTGAAATATTATAAAGTGTGGTCTAAAATGTTGACATAAAAATTAATGGACTGTAAAATGCTAAATATAATGTTGATCTAAAATATTTGTATAATATAATATAAAACATGTAATGCAATATAAAATTATTTAGAAAATCAAAATACAAATAAATTATTTTATAATTAATTAATTAATCTACACGAGTATATTGATGAGAAAATTAAATACTAATTATTTTTTGTTTGTTTAAAAAGTACATTGAATAATAACTAATTATTACTTATCCACAAACAATTAATAAAAATATAATTTGAGATGAAGATTAATTAAAGTAAATATTTTTTTCACTAGTAAACCTTAATTAGGTACTTAGAGGCCCCAAAAAATAAGCATTAGAGCTTCAAGGATTTCTAGTAACAAGGTGTTCACCAGATCCATCAAAACTAAAATTAACTATTAAAACATGATCATCATTCTAAAATTATGAAGACTAACAATCCTAGAGGTCACATTCCAAAGAATGTCTAACCGTGAACTAAAAAAATAATGGGTCTGCCAAGAATAAAGACCACAAACTCAAGGTTTAATATAATTCACTATTACCATAACATATTTCTACTTTGTACTATGACCATACTACCAAGGTGAACACAAAAACTATGATAGTGAATTGTGAATTGATTGAAACTTTTGGAGCGTTAGACTAAAGAAGGAGCATCCAAACATAAATATGGATGAGTTATCACTAGTTTATACTATGTGTAAGAGAATGTGAGCAATAAAGTGACTAGAAATTTAATTAACAATCTAACTACACAATTATCAAGCAAAACACTCAAGATTGGACAATAAAAAGAAAGCTAAAAAGATAGTGCATTGGTTTTAATGTAAACCGATACCAATCGGTATTCTGTGCTATGAGATTTACAACCGATGATTATCGGTAGTTAAGCATTGATTGAACTTTGCAAGTATGGTTGAATATATACAAATTTAAGAATGATCATCGATCAAATGAAGGAACAATAGCTTGAAGTCTTCATCATAGTTTATCGATAAGATAGATGATTGAATGAGAGACTTCATTTATCTCTCATTCAATCATTTATCTTACCAAGGCTATCATGCATTAATAGGATAGAGGGACCTTATATCAAATTAAGAAAGGCATGAGAGTGATATATGTATTAGTGTAATTATTATACTTTTTGAATATTTATCTTTAGTTACATTCAGACCAAATTACAAGTTACATTCAATATAGGATCAAAAAAAACCTCTCCTTGCAAGTCCGCTTCGAGGCCGGCCCGAATGATCGCTATTGGTAAATGCCAATGCCCACCACTTGGGGTTTGGGGGGGGCGAGAATGTTGGGTTCAGAATCAGCAATTACCCCCAACAATGCTTCAACGACCAGCTTATTGATATATTATGTTGCTTCCTCTGCCCAGAAAAAATTAGTCGTGGCTGGGGTTTGTCACTATATTGTTCCTTCCGCGGCCACAAAGTGGGGGGCCTTCAATCCTTGTTCGAGTTCCTTCTGCGGTCGAGTTAAAGATCGAACAAAAACCAGTTCTTTCTGCGGCACTTTGTTCCAGTTCCGTAGGAAAATTCCACCATAAGATCGAACAAAAACTAGTTAACCGCTTGACCAGTGGTTCCCGCCTAAACATCTATGACCAGGAACAAGCAATGAGTAGTAGCGGAGGCAAGGCTGGGGGATTCTAGCAAATAGAGGTGGAACTGTGGGCAGGAATACGCTGCTGGGGCGGCAACAAGAGAATGGGAAGAGGCTACAGAAATGATTTGAAATGTCTTAGCCTTTTTTTTTTTCTTTAAGTAATGCCCATTGTCGTCGGAATTTCAACGAACGTGGGCACTTTTTATTAAAAAGACACAAATGTCATTGCTAATTCCTTCTCTACCGCAAACATATATTGAATGATCGTCAGAATTCTGATGAATGCGGGCAATTTTTCAAAAAAAAATCAAATTTGTTCAGAATATACCTTCTCCGTCGGAAACTGCCATCGGAATTTTAGGGCAAATGTATTAGTGAGTTATAATCGTTAGGAAGGAAAAACCTCATAGATGGTCATTTTATAATGATAAAGGCTATAGTGAATATTTAATAGCATATCTTTTGGTCACATATGCAATTGAATGTGCTTAGATTTATAAATGGTTACTAGTTAGAAAGTGTATTCAAGTCTAGCAATAGAAAATTTGGAGTAGTACCAATCATTCTTAGTAACTTACTAAGAGGCCATGAGAGAGCATCTCCATGGATTTCATAGGTGGCAAGTGTGAAGAACTAAGAATGGTAACAATTGCATCTTTATTATTATAAATATTTAAATTTTTAAAATGTACATTTTAATTGTCGTACAAAGACACTAATTAGAAGTGATGAAATGAATTACAATTCAATAATGTATGGGTTTATTTTGAGGTGCTAGAATGAATTGTTTCATATAGATAAACAATATTTTAAGTAGTTTTTGTGCTTATTATGAGTATATTATATAATAAACTTCAATAGTCTTTTCATCTTCAAATAGATGGACAAATAGGTAGTGAATAGAATATTATATAACTATTACACGAGTATTATTATCAATTTCCTGAGGGTTGGTATGAAAATTTATCATAGATACAACATTCTTATAATAATAGGTCTATTCACTCTTCTACTAACTTATCTCAAAAAGGGAATGTATGTGGAAAATCTTATCTATTTTATCTATTTTAATTTGATACAGACCAAAAAAATAAAGGGAATGTATGTGGAAAATCTTGGAATCATGATAGAAGAGGATGATGTGAAAATTTATATAATCCGCCTTCACAATATTATTGAAATCCAAAAAAAAAAATCTGACGTGTTCTAACGATTTTGTAGAGAAAAACCCAGCACTCAATAATATCTAAAGCAGCAAAATATTTACATCCTTCACAAGAAAGACCGATTTAAACCAGAAGCTTTGCTTAGTACAATTATCACTGCATGCGTTGCAAAATGAATGGTCGGGGCAAATTCAAAATATTGGGAAAGTTCCTGTCAAAAAAATTGTACACGCACTACGCTTACGGAGCTCCGCGGATTTCACTCCTCCACGCGACTTATAGGTTTGAAAATTTCAGAGCAGATGTCGATTTTGGATATTCAGAGAATAAAATCAAAGGCTGGAAAGTTCTGGAGCGTCTATTCTGGTTTCAAAACGGCAGTACAGATTGACTAACACGTCGTTTTGGAACCAGAATAACTGCGGCCACATTTTTGGACGCATTGGTGGAAATTGTCTGTATAACAAGTTTCAGAATAGACACGCATGTTTTTTCTCTGAAAAATTCAAGCCCTCAAGTAGCTTTGAAAATTTTCGCCATATACTACAGTTTTGAAAAATTCCGTCATTTTTTTATTTAAAAAAGAGTAATAATTTATTAATCACAAAAGAAGATTCGCAAATTTCAACCACTTTAGCAGTGAACATCAATTTGGAATTATGGTTAGAAGAAAAATCAAACCCTTGAAAATGACAAAGGAAAAATCAAACCCTAGAAATTGACTGAAAGAAATATCAAAAATAGTGTACATGGAATTCTCTCCACATGACTTATAGGTTTGAAAATTTCAGCCTCTTTAGCACTGAACATCAATTTGGAATAATGGATAGAAGACAAAGAAAACAAATGCCACAAAGTTCTTAGACGCAACGTCTTTCATGTCCTATCAAAGCATTTATGAAATTTGTTTAGACAAATGAATGTGTGTGGCCCTTTAGAACAACGACATGTCTATGTAAAAAATTGTCGATGGGAAAAGGGTCTAGTAGCTGCTCAATGTTTGAAAATTAAAAGTCTATTAAACTATTTCATATGTACAAATAGTTGTCCACTTGTACATGTGTAGTTAATTATTGAATACTTAATTAGAAGAATCGTGCAATTATTTTGGTGGTCATGGCCTATGGTTATTGGGGCATTTGTGAATAGAATTTTTCAAAACCTTTATTAGAGAAAATTGTATTAGAAAAGTTGTAAAATATTTTGGGTGGTTGTAGCATATAGTTATTGGGTTATTTATGAATAGGTATTGGTCGACACCCATAAATGACCACTTTGGGACATCCTAACTGCCCATAAATTGAAATAGTGGCTTTGAGCTCTTAAGTCGCATACGAAGAAACACATTTTTTTTGTTGTTGTAAAAACTTGATATGTCGTTTATAAGCTTAGGGTGTGCAAAGTGAAAACTTGATATGCCATTTATAAGCTTAGGGTGTGCAAAGTGAGGTTGGACAACTACTGGGTAATCTCCTCTATTATTCTATCCATTGACCTCATTTAGATAGACACAATTTTCTGGCAAAAAATTCAAGCACAATAAGTCACTCAAATAATGTGCAAAAATAATAATAATACAATAACTAATTTCGTATGCTTCTAAATTTAATAGTATAATGTATGCTTTCAAGTGTTTTAGAATTTTGATTTAAAATTGATGGATATAGAATGTGATTTGAAATATTATAAAGTGTCGTCTAAAATGTTGACATAAAAATTAATGGACTGTAAAATGCTAAATATAATGTTGATCTAAAATATTTGTATAATATAATATAAAACATGTAATGCAATATAAAATTATTTAGAAAATCAAAATACAAATAAATTATTTTATAATTAATTAATTAATCTACACGAGTATATTGATGAGAAAATTAAATACTAATTATTGATTGAAAAAATAATTATTTTTTGTTTGTTTAAAAAGTACATTGAATAATAACTAATTATTACTTATCCACAACCAATTAATAAAAATATAATTTGAGATGAAGATTAATTAAAGTAAATATTTTTTTCACTAGTAAACCTTAATTAGGTACTTAGAGGCCCCAAAAAATAAGCATTAGAGCTTCAAGGATTTCTAGTAACAAGGTGTTCACCAGATCCATCAAAACTAAAATTAACTATTAAAACATGATCATCATTCTAAAATTATGAAGACTAACAATCCTAGAGGTCACATTCCAAAGAATGTCTAACCGTGAACTAAAAAAATAATGGGTCTACCAAGAATAAAGACCACAAACTCAAGGTTTAATATAATTCACTATTACCATAACATATTTCTACTTTGTACTATGACCATACTACCAAGGTGAACACAAAAACTATGATAGTGAATTGTGAATGGATTGAAATTTTTGGAGCATTAGACTAAAGAAGGAGCATCCAAACATAAATATGGATGAGTTATCACTAGTTTATACTATGTGTAAGAGAATGTGAGCAATAAAGTGACTAGAAATTTAATTAACAATCTAACTATGCAATTATCAAGCAAAACACTCAAGATTGGACAATAAAAAGAAAGCTAAAAAGATAATAATTGAGCAAGATAGTGCCAACTCAATAGCTCCTTTTTGTTGAGGATTTGTCCTTGATTCGATTTGATGTGTGCTTGCTATGATTCCAAGAGTTCTTGAATATGCTCCATGATAATGATTGTGCAAGCTAGATTAAAATGGATGCAAAATGGATGGATTGATGTTGCAATGAGTGGGTTATGCAAAATATGAGTTGGTATTATGGCATTACAACGGTATGGTTGAATAAAAAGTGGATGAAATGCATAAGAAATGGAGGGCTTCAATAAAATTTGGATGGGAGATTGGAGGGTTTGAAAATGATACACTTGTCCTCAAAGAGGACAAGTGACAACCCTCAAGGTGCCATGTGGAATGAGATTTCACACTTGTTCTCAAAGAGGACAAGTGGCTCAACCAAGGATGACAAGTGTCCTTGAGGAGGACAAATGTCAAGAAGATAAACGACATGTGTCGTTGAGGACACATGTCTATTTGGGAAATAACCACCCAAATAAAAGAGATTTTTTTCCAATATTTAGAAAATTAGGAATGTGCACACACATGTGAAGGGGGAGGTTAGAAGGGATAAGGTTGGTTCTAGGTGGATAGGGTTGGTTAGAACCCATGGGTCAGGCTTAGGAAAAGGGTTAGATGGAGGTTTAGGCTGGGAGACATGTGACCTAATGGTATTAATTAATTAATTAATTAATTCTATTATTAGAAGAAAAGGACTAAATGTGAACTAAATAAACAAATCACGCATTGGAATTATTTAATAGAGGAAAGGGAATATTTAATTAATTAGATGATTTTGGGTTGTCAAATAATTAATTAAATGTGACTATAGTGTAATTAATAAGATTAATTATCTAGCAGAGGGGGAATGCTAATTAATTGAAAAGAATGTGCAATTATTTAATGTAAAAGTTCTTAGGATAGCTAAATTCAATTAATTAGATTAATCAAATTTAGGTGTCTACATCTTGCCCCTCTTTGTAGTGGTGCTAGAATAGTGTCAGTGTAAAGAGAATAAGACACTAGCGACTCGAAGAAGACATGAGTGAGAAAAGTTCCCCATGCTGACCTAATGAAGGAATGGCAGGTTAGGGATGCCCCCTCGAGAGGGTGCATGGGAAAAGGAGACCCCAGGTGACATCTTGAGAGAAAGGTTGCCCCAACACGCGAAGAGGACAATGACAAAGAAGGAAACCAGAAGGTGAAAAACCACACGCAAAATGAAGTTTACAGGAATAAAAGGGAGAAGAAATGATCCCAGAGGGACCAAGACGGTGAAAAACAGGGCTCATAAGGCCCTATATTAGCAAATTTGGAAATTTACTATTCACTATGACTGCTTACGAGAGAGAATTAGAGAACTTTAGAGCCCTTCTAGCTTTCACTTTGTGTGTTCTAGAGCTTTGGGAGCATTGGACAAGATGACAAGCAAGGAGATCTCAAGGGATCACATGGATGTGGTGGCAAGTGTCAAGTAGAATCGATGACCAAATCGTGAGTTATGCTAAAAAAACCTGAGCTTTCACTTCATTTTTCATGCATTTATTAGCCTTAGAGGGGTAAAAACTAGCATTCTTTTATTCATTGTGGAGAGATGTATTTTATTCTTTCAGAGCTGATGTACCATATGATGTATGTATTAATACACTTGTACATATACTTGTTGATATACATTTAGATTGTGTGTGTGTGTGTGTGTATGATGGAGATGCACATGAGATGGTATTATGATACTTTTTATTAATATGTATGCTTATGTGATGACATGGATGTATGGATGCATAATGATATGATGGATATCTAGATTATGTGAACCCATTTGTGATGTAGGATGGTATGAGTGCATGATAATTGTGATGTGATTTATGGTCATGGTATGAGATGGATGTATACTTAGTGGTATGATAAGTGTATGGATGCATATGAGATGCGATACACCTAGGCTATTGTGATGCTAGAGGCAATGGATGCAATGTGTATGAAATGCTTATGTGATGGAGGATTATGCATTATACACTGACTGATGGATGATGTAGGATGTGATGCTTATGCATGATATGATATGATATGCCATGTATGGATTATGTGCTAACCCATGTATGATGCAAGATGCAAGACAATGAGCTACATAATACTCCAGGGATATTAGGCAAGGATGATTAAAAGGATAGAAGAACCGGGGGACGTGCGCACATTTTGAGTCATGATCGTGAAATGGAAAAGAATCAGGTCAAATGCAATGCAATGGATGAATGCAGATGAAAAGATCATGGAGCTTGAGAACCCTTGAAATGGGATGCCGATGTAGCGAGCACTTATTTTGATTTAGCATTTTATGTGATTAACTAGGGTATAAGGAACCAAGGTGAAATTTCATAGCCAATGCATGGACTGACACATATGAATAGGCTCACAAGGATATTCTAACACAACTAAGAATTATAGAGAATGCTATAGGAAAAGATGTTAGAAAAACCACAAGCAAAAGACATGCCCCAATGTAACATGAGATAGCCGAGACCTCATAAGGGTACAACAAGGAACGCATCCATAAGACACACAAAACAAAACCAAAACCAACAATACCACACCCCATGCTTTGTTATGCCTAGCACACCATGATATAAAAGATCATGGTGACCAAGAGAAAACAAAACAAAATGATCTATGAAAAGACAAACAAAGATCAAAAGAATCAAAGACAACATGAGTGTTGTAGGTATCTTTTGCCAAAGGATGACTAATGAATGAGGATTGATGATGTTGTCTGACAAGAGGAAAAATACATCTTGCATAGACTAATGATTAGACAAAAGGTTGATGATGATGGGCCAACAAAAGAGACGTGAAAAGGACATGATGACCAAAATGCTAAAGGATAATTATTGAAGAAAGAGTTGATGGGATATGATTTCAAAGGACACAACTAACATGTGCATATGTACAATGACATCTATACACAAGGCCCTCCTATATAAAATCAACACAACAACTAAGGAGAAGGAAAAGGGAATGTATAGGACAAGCACGACACTATGCATAAAAGACCAAGTGCAGAAAGTTATCTACAAATGACTATGGAAAAGCACAACGCAAGGTGGAGTTGATGGATGCGAGCTATGGATGAGGGGATGCAGGTAACATGAGATATCATGCAGAAAAAAAAGGATGGATGCAATGGAGACGTGAATGAGGGTGAGTAGCGATAGACAACGTGCTAGGAAAACATGGATGCAAAGACAAAAAGATAATGGAACTTCCCTTTACATATAGTGCCTATTGCTATGTTTTCACCATACATACATGTTAGAGGTACCACCAGAAGTGGTTTTCACTAGCGGACAAATTTATTTTTCTTTACTATTTTTGACATTTTTTGCTTGTTTGATTTTTTTGTATTTTTTATATTTTGCAATTTTTTTTGTATTTTTTATGATTTTCAAACTTGAGGTACACTGGTAAGGACTAGACATATAATATTTTTAGGTGTAGGCTATTGAGGGGGTCATTGAGAGGCCCTTGAACCATACTTTTCTATTACCACATATGAACCTAACCAGTTAGCTTCAAACTTTTATTTCTTCTTGTGGTCTTGCTGATTCCGTGGATTTTATCAGAGGACTAGATCACCTACTTCAAACTCATGAGGGTGAACCTCCTTCTAATATTACCTTTTAAGATGAGCCTGATAGATCTACAAATGATCATATACCTTTTGACATTGTTTGTCAAGAAGATCAAGCTGAGCCAGTCTTGCCACTCTATAGTATTTATCAGAAACAAACTCTCTCAAGGATATCTACAATGATAGTAGATCAACCTCGATTGGTAAGACTTCTTCCACATGACCATAGACAAGGGAGTATGGGGTGGCTCTAGTGGGAGTTCAAATACTAGTGTGATAAGCCCAAAGGGTGGGATTTAGATGGAGATGCCAATGACAACCAATTTCATTGACAACCTTCTTGAGGATATAGAGTAGGGTTTTATTGGTTGCCCTGGCTTGGTTGTTCCCTTGAGGTTAATATGGAGTACAACAACAATGTTGAATATGGAATGTGGAATAGAGGTCACACATATATTTATTTTTAAATGGGGTTCCATTGTCTATAATCATGGTGGAGGTAAATAGTGACAATTGATGTGATACAAGATAAAATTGGACACTTGGATGCCAGTGGTAAATGTGAGAGGGATAGCTTCGACTCACTTGGTGAAATATTCAGTTGCTGCAATGACAAACTTGTGTCCATATGAGGAAGGAGGATGGATCTTACCAATGAGGTCCATACCCCATATAGAAAAAGGCCATGGTGTTGTAAATAGCTGCAAATCTTGCGCTGGAACATGGAGCAGGTCTCTGTGTTGTTGACAGGGCACACACTTCTTGACAAATTCACAACAATCATGTTCCATGGTGGACTAGTAATATCCCACTCTTAAGATCTATTTGGCAAGAAAATATCCACTCATATGAGTGCCACAAGTTTCGACATGCACTTATTTCATTTCAAGATTAGCTTCATTTGAATCTAAACATCTAGCGAGGATGTCATGGTAGCCATGATGATATAGATTGTCTCCTATAACGATAAATCGAGCATAATGGCAGATGAGGTTTCAACATGTGTTATGGGAGATGTTAGATGGAAGGGTATCTTCTTCAAGTTATGCATGTATATCATGGTACCAGAGTGGCTAGGGTCTAATGATGTTGCACACCATTTCCATGTGCAATTTTTCAATGTTTCCTGGAGGAGCCATTCAACCAAGAGCTCACATTTAGGATTATCTAACTCAATTGTGAGAAGAGACTCAATGGTGGCCACTACATCGGCTTCTTTGTTCTGTGCCCTGTGGATCTAATCAAACATGATGTTCTAGAATACCTGCTTGAGATCATCAACCATTCATTTGTAAGGCAATAATTTATCATGTTTAATTTGATACTCATCATTTACCTATCTGATAATTAATTGTGAATCTCCATAGATGAGGATATCTATGATATTCCATTGAATAGCTATCTTGAGACTGATGATGAGTCCTTCATATTCGGAAATGTTATTGGTGCATGGGAAAGACAACTTGAGGACTTGGGGATGAGATCACCTTGAGGAGTAACAAATAAGAAACCTACCCCCAATTGTTTTGAGTGTGAGATTCGTCAAAGTAGAGCTTCTAAGGTGGTTGTGTTGTGATGGTACATACATATTAATTTAGAAATTTTGTGACTAATGGATAAGCGTCAACCAAGGGTGTTTCATCTAACTAGTCTATGATGACTTGTCCTTTGATGGCCTTCATGTTGACATACTGAATGTCAAATTCACTAAGCAACATAACCCATTTAGCCATATGACTAGTGAGCATTGTCTTGGACAATAAGTACTTTAGTGGATCATTCTTTAGATGAGCTTGACAATGTGACTTAACATGTAGTGTCGAAGCTTTTGTGAGAAAAAGATAATAGCTAGACATTCTTTTTCCATGGGAGAATAATTTATCTCATAACCTACCAAGGTTTGACTGATGTAGTAAATTTCTCTTTCTTTCCCTTGATCATCATGTTGGGCGAGAAGAGTCCCCACAATAGTTAGAGTAACTGAGATATATAAGAGCAAAGGTCGACTGAGGATGGGTGGCATTAGAACAGGAGGATGAGCTAGATATTCCTTTATCTTATTGAATTCTTGTTTACATTGGGCATCCCACTTAAATTCTGCACCTTTTCTAAGATGTGTAAATGGATGACACTTATCTGCAAGTTGGGAAATAAAACGTTTAGCAGATTTTAACTTTTCTTATAGGCTATGCAAATTTTTCAATGTTCTGGGAGGAGGCATCTCTAATATTGCTTTGACTTTCTTGGGATCAACTTTAATTCCACACTTGGACACTATGAATCCTAGGAGCTTAGCTGATGTAACTCCAAACACACACTTTTTAGGGATTTGGCACAACTTATATTTAGCCAAGTGCTCAAATATCTACTCAAAGATAGTTGGATGGTTTTCTCTTGTCTTTGACTTACCTACTATGTCATCCACATAATCTTCTATTATCTTATGCATAAGGTCATGAAAAATTACTATCATTTCACTTTGATAGGTGGGGCCTATATTCTTAAGACCAAAAGGTATGACTAGGTAACAAACTATTCCCTATGGAGTGGTAAATGTTGTTTTATGTTGATCTTCTTTTGCTATTTTTATTTGGTTATATCCACAAAATTGATCCATGAGAGATAAAATTTCATGTCCTACTATCAAATCAACAAGGATGTCGATATTGGAAAGTGGAAAATCATCTTTTGGACATTCTTTATTAAGATCCCTAAAGTCTGTACATACTCTGATTGCACCACAAGGTTTGGAAATAGATGCCATTTTGGATATCCACTCTGAGTAATCAATTGGTCAAATGAATTTCACCTCTAATAGATTTTACAACTTTTCTTTGACCAGAAGTGCAATTCTGGGATACATCTTGCATAGTTTCTATTTAACTAGTTTAGCATTTGGATCTATTGCCAAGTGATGGACTACCAATTCAGGGTTGAGGCTTGACATGTCTGCATAAGACCATGTGAAGTTGATGGGCCACTTGTGATGGATCTCAAAGAAAATATAAAATTCATAGTTAGATAAAGAAGCAACTACATGAGTGATGTGTGGATTTTCTACTGTACCCAAATTTATCTCTTTGGTCTAATCTATGAGGATTGGCGATCTTTTAGGAAGATGTGTATCAATGAGGGGAAAAGGGGAGTCATCGTCTTCTAGCACATCAATTGATTTTCACCAAAAGATACACCTTTTTTTTTACTATTTTATGGTCTACAAATGCCTTTGAAAGGTTTTCATCATGAGACTCTAGATGTTTTAGTTCTTTTTCACTTTTTCAGTTAAGGATCCCCTCTTCCCTGAAGTAACCTTGAGGATCTAACTTTGTGTTCTACTCAGGATGGTAGTATGGGGCACACTCAGTTCTTCCTAGGAAATGCAAGACTGTTATATCATTTTGGAATGTGACTAGGTGTGCAATAGTTTGGCCCTAACTAATGAGTTCAGGGTAGCAAAGCAGAAGGTTAATTAGGAGAATAAATGTGTCAAATAGGGTGGATGTGCCAAAAGTTGAGGAGCTATCTATATCATTGTATGCTTATTTGACAACCTCCTTAAGTATGTCATTGATGTCTACCAAAACATTTTCATTATTCTCGAAAGTGCCAACTGAAGTTGAGGCTTCATGGGAGGGATGTCCAAAACTAGGCCCTTGATAGAAAACATTGGAGGCTAGATCAGTAGGTCTCTAGATTCCACTTTCTTCCTGTCGTAGCTTGCTGCCTTAGTAATCCCATTTTTGAGTAGCCAATTTGTGAGCTGCAAGATACTTCTCTTTGAACTTCCATTGGTTGATATCTCCTTCTATGACATCATGGTTGAGTTTCACCATGGGATTTGAATGTGGTGGAGCCACATTTTCAGACCACAAGTTCTTTCTTTTTTTGCTCTTTAGTAGGTTTCCCATGAGCATGTAGATCTAGAGGTAAGGCACCTACTATGAAGGTGCCTTGTGCATATTCACCACAACCAACATTGTTGATCTCAATTTGGGAGGAGGATGAGATGGAAGTTTTCTCTTTTGTAGCAGCGAGTATGGCATCAGGGTCAACATATGAGGATGATGGGGTGGCTTGGGAAGCTCCAATGCTGATACCTAGGGAATGATGAGAATATGGTAAAGCATCACCATGAATCATGATTTTATAGCATTGGTATGTAAATTGAGGCACTGATGGTAAATTGAAGGGATGACCTATATGGCATGGATCCATGGGCAACCGACGAGGATTTTAAATGGCAAGTCAAGATCAACAAAATGGCACAATGTGCTTTGTGTTATTGGGCCTACTTGAATTAGGAGATTGATCATCCCTAATGAACTTCTCTCAGCATTTCCATATACCTTAATGGTGATGCATTGATTGTCATTGTCCACAACAATATACCCCACTTTAGTAACAAACTCCAATGTATAGAGGTTCAGGGCAGAACTATTATCGATCAATACCCATTTTACCTTATAATGTTTGATAATGGCTTCAATATTGAGAAGATGAATATGATTGGAATCAGGGAACATGGCAACAGATTGTGTGAAGCTAAGATGATACTTGGAGGACAAGTGCACTATCATGGCTTGGAATTTGCGTAGGATCTATATTGCTAGGAACACAAGCCTCTTGCAACGTTTGAGTAAGGATATCCTATTGAATGGGTGAGGCTTTTAACAAATACAGGATGGAGATATGTGTGGGGGTCTTCCCTAGATGTTCAAGGATGTTATATTGCATAGACACAGGTATTTTTGGAGTGGTATTAGGTCTAGGGGCCCCAAGTATTGACATGTGTGCTCTTCTAGTGGTTGTTTCACATTGAGTTTCAGCTCTCTTTAACAAAAATCATGTTGACATTATCCTCTACTTGAGTGACACAACCTATCATACTACCATTGATGCAGAAGCATCCGGTGGTGTAAGGGAAATCTTGCATAACCCAAAATTATTTTTGTTTAGTTGTTTTCCTTTAATGTTTTTGTAGTTCTGGATACCCATTTGGATGAACAAGAGATTCCAACTCTTAGAATTGATAAGTTGCTTTTTATAGCCAACTGCAAAAAATAGCAGTTTTTTATTTGAAGGCAGATGGAGCCCAAATTTTGTGGGAATCTTAAGGAAGGAAAAATAAGGAATTTGGTGAAATAATAAAATTAAAATCATTTATGGTTTGAAAGATATTCAAGTTTCAATTTCTTAAAAAATTAAAAAAAATCCTTCGAAGTCAGTTTTGAGGCATTAAATGGTGTCGAATGGATCCCAAAATGGCAAAAATTGGTTGAGAAGATTCTTACCATATTAAACACTTAGAGATATTTTCGACACTTCAAATGATTCATAAATCTGATTCTTGGATCAAAAGTTATGGCTGTCGAAAGTTGGACAATTTTTCAAAAAGTTTCAATTTTTGAATCTGGCTGAATTTTCATGTTTTGGCATTTTTCTGCTAATTGGTAATTTCTAAATTGTAATTTCACCTCCAAAATGGTGGAAGGCTTTTTAGAAATCATGAGAGGAAACTTAGCATTTAGTTTTTGGAGAGTTTTGATTCTGGGTTGGGAAATTATATTGTAAGGGTTTTTCTAGAAAACTCTATAAGTTGTCATCTGTTACAACCTATAAGGATTATTCCTATTATTTTCATGTATGCATGTATTGTAGATAGTTTGATTTTAAATAAAATAAAATAATCTTTTGCGTCTTTATTGAAAATTAATGTGTTTTTATGTTTCTCAAGTTGTTCCCTCATCAACCATAATTGAATGACACATTATTGTAATTAATGTTGTTGGTCATACGAGACTAACCGATGTTAGATGTGCTAGCTTATCCTTGCTGATTAGGAAGAGTGTTCTTATACATGTTGTGTTGGTAGTTGACACTCATTTGATGATTTTTGATGCTTGATTTATGGTTTAGGGTTATCATTGATGGCAACTCTTCATGGAGACTCGATCCAGTAGACCTAATTGTTCTTTACCAGAAGTAGATGTTAACCGATAGTTTGTTAATCGATAATTTAGGAATATGTCAAAACAATTTTGGTTCAGAAGTTTTCTGGTGATTGTGGTGATTGTGGCGACTAAGTTCAAGGTGGAGATGATGAGGTCGACTTTGTTGAAGGATTCTTGGATATTATTTTGGTCTGGTGCAATATTTTGATAGAGATTGAAGTCAACTTGTAGCTACACATTACATTTCTAAAAGTCAACTTGGAGGAGGATTTTTTTTATATGACCAGATATATACGACTGAATTGGTGAATGGTTTTTGGTGTGTAGTGTTGTGATGATCTATTTTGATGTGATTGGGCACAGTTTCATGTGCGCATTTGATTCCCAAGTGATCTGGTAGCTGACAGAGACAGAAATAGAGCATATTATAGAATGAGCACAGTAAGATATTTCGTAGTTAACTGAAACTCACTTTGCATTGTTAGATGCTATTTCAGATTTCTCTTATTATATTTCTTCATTGTAAATTTCTGTAAGGAAGTAAGCCTTCCTCTGGGTTGTTGCCCTTATTGTAATTGAGCAATGAGCTCTAGGCAGTGAGTTTGAATACAAGTGCATTCCCCATCTATATAATATTTATGTACTCTTGACCATAGTATATAAATATTGTGGGTTCCAGCCCCATCGTGGATTTTCCCTTTTTGGGCTTCGATGCAAAAATTATGGTGTTATGGATTTGTGGTTTATTTGTTTCTTGCTTATGTTCTTTAATTTCATGCATTGTTAACCAGTGGATAAATGATAAGTTTGTGAGTTTGATTTCCAACAAAACACTGATTTACCCCCCCCTCTCAGTGTTCCTTGATTCCATATAACTTCATACCAAATTCACTAAACCAGAGAGGAAGAGAAAAGTTGCCAAGATGGTTGAAGAAATTTTTGTGGAGGAAGGTCACCTGAGAGAAAAAGTTAGGGCTACTAGAGTTGTAAGAGATGTAGAGGAAAAGAAGAAGAAGTAGAAGACAACTCCAACATCTTCATAGGCCAAACCTAAGGTGACAAGGTCTTCTCCCACCCTAGTGAAGACACCTCCAACATAGACTGAACCATCAAACTCTTCAGCCAAAGGCAAGGATGTTTTGAGGCAAAAGTAAAAACCTTAGAGGCAGTATGTTGTTGTATCTCCAGTGGAATCTGAGACAGAGTCAGATGTAGAAATCCAAAAGGCCTTGAAGAAATGTGAGTTTGCAAGGGTAATTTGGAAGCCTCAATCTGGTATAGAGAAGAAAGTGTAGAAAGAAAAGAAAGTTAATTTTGAACCTATTCCATCTAGCAGGCCAAAGCGAGGAAGGAGAATCAAATCTGACTTGGATGAAGCCATTGAATCCAATAATTTGGAAACTACACAAAACCAAATATCATATTATTCCTCCGCTATCTACTTAGGAATTAATTGATGAAATCATTAAGGATGGGAACCTAAAGAATATTTCGGCACGTTATGAGAATTTAGATGATAATGATAAAAAGAAGATTGAGGAGGCAGTAGTATTACATTGAGATGTATTTAGAAAAACCTTGATTCAATTATAACACAGTCTTCCAAAAGATCTGTATAGTCTTCTTGATGCAAGAAGAAAGTCAGCAAATTAGATGGATAAGGAAATGAAGGAAAGTGAACTGGTCAATATGTGTACTAGTATCACTATGGAAGAAATTGATAAGCTGATTATCCAAGCTAATAAGAAATAATTTAAAAGAAAACATGGGGTGAACAACCATATGGTTGGGAGAGTGGAAGAAATAAGAAAATAAAATATTGAAATATGGAAGAAATTTCTTATTGAGAATAGGCTGCCAATGACTTCCCTTCTGGAAGTAGAATTTGATTCACAAGTTAAAGTCACTCAGATAGAGAACCCTCCAGCAATAGATGAAGAAAAATTGGATAATACAAAAGATGTTGCAGAGAGACATGTTTTGGGCAAGGCAAAGGTAGAACCTAATAAACCTATTGAGACACAGGTTGGTGCACCAAGTGGTGACATTAGTGCACATAAGGCACTTACAGGTGAAAAAGACAAAGTAGAGCTCAGGATGAAGAGAAAAAGGAAGAGGAGAAATAGGAAAAATAGGACAAAGGCAAAAGAAAAGTGGCAGAAACGCCTATCCTTATGCCAATTGACACTTCCAAAATTCAAAGCCAAGGGACTTTTCCACAATTCAATATTAGTTTTGATAAGCCATTTAATCTAATGTCTCTAGTAGAGAGGATGATTGCAAGTGCTTCTCTACAAGCTCAAGCCAGTCAAGAGTTGGCTCAATTTGAGTTGGAGGAGAAAAAGCTTATTGACAAAATAAATACAGTTTTAGAGCAATTCGTTCCGCAACTGCAACTTGATGTTGATACCAGTTCATCCGACAAGCTCCAACACTCGATAGATTATATATCAACTCAGTTTGATTCATTAACCAAGCCATCCACCAGGCAGGCTATGGAGAAATTCAAGGGCACAAGAATGCAAACATTCTTGAAAATGATTGAAAGTGATCAGGCCCAATTAGACAAAGAACTGAAAATGATTGATGAGGTCTTACAGGAAGGTGGTAAGATCTATAAGTCTTGTCTGATTATAACAAATTTTACTACTATAATAGATAAGAAGATAGACATTTGCAAAGGAAAACTAGTACAGATTTCTCAAGCATATGATCCCATGGTGAACTCAATCGAAAGTGTTGAAGGTGAAATTTTGACACTTATGGAATAGATTGGAAATTTGGAGAAGGAGAAGGACAAAATGTCGAGAAGGGCAGGTGAACTCTGAAACCTAGTTGGTCCCTGGATAAACACCTTGGTGTGTCACAAGATGAAATGCATTCAGATCATGACTCAGGAAACACCAACTGAGTTGAATGTGATATAATTTCATTCTTATGTTCTAAATGGTTTTGTAGAAATTTTGGAAACTTTGCAGAAAGGTTGGAACACCTATTTTGGATTTCTTAAGACTACTTTTGCCGATGTACCCAAGTATGTATAAGACCTAGATTTCCGGTGTGTGTATAGTACAGGGAATTTTGATCTACACCCCAACTTTAGAATTACTGTCAAAGGGGGAGAGTTAGAGTGAAAAATGTTGTATAGAGCATAGGGGGAGAGCAGAATGTAGATATACATAAATTTTATTTTATTTTTTGTCTAAGGGAGAGCCTTAGAATTTTCATCTAGTGTACAGGGTTCAACACTTAGCCATTTTTCATGAGTGTTGCCATCAATGCCAAAGGGGGAAATTGTTGGCAATTGACACTCATCCAATGATTTATGATGCTTGATTTATGGTTTAGGGTTGTCATTGATGGTAACTCTTCATGGAGATTTTATCTAATAGACCTAATTGTTGTTTACCAGAAGTAGATGTTAATTAGTAGTTTGTTAACTGGTAATTTAGGAATATGTCAGAATGGTTTTGGTCCAAAAGTTTTCTAGTGATTGCAGTGATTGTGGTGACTAAGTTCGAGGTGGAGATGATGAGACCAAATTTTTTGAAGCCTTCTTGGATATTATTTTGGTCTAGTGCTATGTTTTGATAGAGATTGAAGCCGACTTGCAACTACACGTTACATTTTTGAAAGCTGACTTGGAGGAGATTGTTTTGATATGACCAAATATATAAGACTAGATTGGTGAATGGTTTTTGGTGTGTAGTGTTGTGATGATCTATTTTGATATGATTGAGAGTAGTTTCATGTGCGCATTTGATTCCCAAGTGATCCATTAGATGACAAAGATAGAAACAAAGCATATTGTAGAACAAGTATAGTCAGAGATTTTGCACTTAACCAGAACTCATTTTACATTGTTAGATGTTATTTTAAAGTTCTCTTATTGTATTTCTTCATTGCAAATTTCTATAAGGGAGTGAGCCTTCCTCTGGGTTCTTTACCTTATTGTAATTGAGCAGTGAGCCTGAATGCAAGTGCATTCCCCATCTATGTAATATTTATGTACTCCTAGCCATAGTATATGAATATTGTGGGTTCTAGCCCCACTGTGGTTTTTCCCTTTCTGGATTTTCACGCAAAAATTCCATTGTTGTGGATTTGTGGTTTATTTGTTGCTTTCTTATGTTCTTTTCTTTCACGCATTGCTAACCAGTGGATAAAGAATAAGTTTGTGAGTTTGATTTCTGGTAGAACACTGATTCACCCCCCCCACCTCTCAGTGGTCCTTGATTCCAACATGTTGAGATTAGTATTTGGTGACTTTCCTATGATAGGGTTGATGTTGATTTTACCCTTGTCAATGAGGTCCTAAACTGAGTCTTTGAGTTTCATGCACTTGTATGTATCATGACCCTTATTGCAATGATAGGCACAGTATGATTCGTTATCCTTATGCTAATCAAGATTAGGCTTGGACTCATCAAATGGTTGTGTTTGAGGATATACAACCATGTTATGATGCTCCATGTATATGAACATTACATCTAATGGCTCTACCATGGGTGTAAATTGATGTCACTGACCATTTTGATTGATCTGACGAGGAGGATCTTGAGACATAGTGATTGCATTCATCCTATTAGCTTGCACATTTTGTATTTGTACTTGTGGATTTTGATAAGCTAGAGGTGGTGAGTTGACATGAATAGTTAGAGAAATATTGACATATAATTGTTGTGGGGGATTGACATATGTCTATTAGGGTGGTTTCTTTGCTACCACGATCATCTACACTATCTTGGAATCAGTGACCCGATTTCCTATAGCATTCTTGTTTTTGTTTTAATACCTTTTCTTATCATGACTAGGCTTATCATAATACTCTTTGTAGACTTTGATGATTCTTTCATCAATCAAATATTGTTCTATTGATGGCCCTTTAGACATGATGTCTTTGAAAGTGCTTGCACAATTTAGTCATATGTGATATGAAAGCTTTGGGTGGAGATTGCTAATGAAAACCAGGACCAATTGAGTGTCTGACATGGTGCACGAGAGGTGGCCAACAAGGGCTCTCCAATTTTGAATATAGTCTAAAAGGCTTTCACCTCCTTTCTAATTGGTTTGACATAGGTCAAGCATAGATATATAATTCTCTATATTGTAATGATAATGAGCCATAAAACACTTTGATAATTCTATGAACATGGTGATTGTAATGCTCGCCAAAATGCCTTAGATGAATTAAGCAACTAACATTCTAATGGAGAACAATTTTTTTTATTAACATTTATTAACAACTAATGTAACACATAACATCTCCATTTAACTAGATTCGTTTATCATTTATCCATTATGGACATGCACCATTACACATTTCACTAATTAATGCAAGCAGAAATAACATAACATAATTAATCTTTCCCTAGGGTACTTCAACGTCATTAATTAATGAACTACCATAATGACATCCTACTCACATGACAAACACATTCCATCTTGAATTAATGCATCATTTTCAATTTCCCAACCATGAGATATGCAACCTGCCAAATTATCTATCCATCATGATATGCATGTCATTCTACCATTTTACTAACATATTACATTCCTTCTTTAAAAATGCAAGACAACCCCATATTCCTACATTCATTTTATGCACCGAATCTAAATGTGTTTTAACCCATCTTTTCCTATCTATATGCTCTTATCCTTTTCCATGATAATGCAATCCTAATGCATGGGTATAATACATCCTTCCTAATCCATTTAAACCTACTTCAATCGCATCTAATACTAACATGATCTCATTCCATCTATTGTGATTATCTACTCATAATGTATAAACTACAATTCATTCTTCAATCCACATGATAAACTAATTCCCTTATTTCTTTACTTAATCATGAGCAAGCACAACATCACACTATTCCTTCAATCATAAAGTTCATTTACTAACTTACAAACATATAACTATATAAATCCATTACTTTTAATATAAGTAAATGGAATACATCATATAAAAGTTATTTAATATCTATCTAGCATGATATACATTCCATTACTATGCAAATCAATTCATTTCCTATTAGCTTCATTCTAAAGCCTCAATACCTTTTAATCCCAATTTTCCTTTACATTAAAATTCTCACATGGACATATATGTCTCCTCTATCATGATTTACCTATTAGAAACATGATCTATTCACATTTCTAATTCCTTCATAACATCTTAGTTTTCACATAGCACCAAAAGCATATCCATGAATCCAGTAGAAATAGTTTCCTTTCCTAATCGAACTACACATACAACCATTTTCCTAACATGATCATTTCATTTGACAATAACCCTAATGTATAACACAAGAATCCTAATATTTTCCTTCCATAATCATTTTTCATTCTATGCGTACTTTTCCTAATTTCCAAAGCGTACACATAGAGACATCATTATCTAAACCTTATCCATATTATCTAACATCCTCAATACTAACATTTAAGATTATTCCATTTCTCAGGGTTCTTTCACATATTAAATCACAATCTAAAGAATAACCATATAGCTCCTTTCTAACCAATACAAGAAGATCATATTATACATCACATCTATTTCAATTGCAACTCCATTGCCAAATTTGGGTACATGAAATCATTCCCTTCATTTAACAAGAACATATCCATACATCTCATTACCACATTTACAAATCATGACATATCCTAACTACCATTTATGAAATACTTACAAATACATTTACATAACAATACATCATGAACATAGCTCTTCCTTTTACATGATTCCATCTACCACATACAAGATACTACATACATGCATTCCATCATATTCATTACATAAATCTGCTACAAGGTACATCCATAATCCATCAAGAAGGAGAATCGACATCCACACACAAAGAATCCAAGAGAACATCCCAATGGATAAAAAGCACCAACCACCCAACCATGTGGAACCAAAGGAACCACCCTCCATGCTAGGAGATGACACAAGGTCCCAACACACACTCTAAACGTAAGATGACACCTATAACCAAAGAGACTAACTGCACAAGGACTCTCATGCAAGAACTCACACAATACAACAAGAATAAACTCCCAAAGGAGTATATCTCATCAAGACATAAATGCATCCAAGAAGGCATAATCATAAATCATAAAAGAGAAACACATGTAGGAGTTGAGTGTCATCACATGCCATCCTCAAAACATAATAACATAAGGCACTAGCTTGATGGACATGCAGAGCCATCTCAACCTGTGAGAGACTAAGGGAGATTAGCTTACTGTCTTCACAACCTTCTCATGCTTATCCTAAAATGTCCTCCCTAGGACTAAGTCATGAGGCTCAAATCAATTTATTATCTTATTAATAAATATAGCTATCCAACCCATCAATTATCAGGTTATCTCTTATTTACAAATTAGGCTAAACTCCTAATGTGCCTTGGTGGTCTAGACTTCATGCATCCTTATAAGGAACCTCATGCAAGCCTATCTCTCATGACCCTGATCATCACATGGAAGCCCACTCCCCCTAACATGGTCCAACAATAAATCACAAGAGGCTCTAAACCATAATGAAATATTAAAATATAACATTCATATGCAACCAAGAACATCCACACATACTTTTACAACATATATAAGGCTACAACAACATCAAATATAAAAAATGAGCCTCTTGGCCAATCAATAAACAAAGTCATATCAAGTCATCAAATCTGCCATCAAATATGAAGATAACCTCATGGCAAGGCCAATCCACTTGTTGGTCCAAAACAACAACATAATCATCTCATTAACCATGAATTATCAACATGGAGAGAGTGCAAATACAACCGCAATAACGTAGGAAGACAAATAAGCATAAAATCATGCAAAAGCATCAAATCAGATCAAGACCACTTCTGGAAATCATCATCATACCTCAAACAAGCCTTTGGTACAAAAATCCAATCTTAAAAATTATTCAAAATAAGCAAAACTATGAAAAACACATAAATCGGATAGGTTCGCACACTCCCACAATAGGTTAGTTCATTTACCCATCAGGTTAGCTCATTTACCCAACAAGTTAGCACTTTTGCACAACAAGTTAGCGCATTTACACAATAGGTTAGTGCTTTTACACAATAGGTTAGCACATTTACGCAACTTGTTAGTGCTTTTACCCAATAGGTTAGTGCTTTTACACAACAGGTTGGCACTTTTACCCAACATGTCAACGCTTTTGCTAAAACAACGCAAATACATAAATTTAACAAAAAACTTCAAAAACTTTCGACAAAAATATAAAATCATAAACTTAACCAAATTGCACGAAACAAAGACCAACAAGGTCACCCAGAGCAAAAGAATAATTAGGTACAAACAAAATAGAAAATAACCAAGTATAAACCAAGATACATCAATTTTTTTTGTTGGATACAATTGTTTAATTGTGTGTTGTCTTTGATGTTACACAAATGTCATATCAGTCTACCGAGTTCAGAATGTTCGGCAAAGCAGTCAGACAGAGTCTACCGAGTTCAGACGGTAAGAGAAGCAAGTTAAGTCGGTCTTCGAAGAATATGTGAAGGAAAGTTAGTCTATACCGAGTTCACAGTCTTTACCGAGTTAAGTCGGTCTTCGAAGAATATGAAGGAAAGTCAGTCTTTACCGAGCTCGCAGTACTTACCGAGTTTAGTCGGTTATCGAAGAATCAGCAGTGTTCACCGAGCATCAGTGAAATGTTTATGCAGCCGACCGAAGCAATATTTAATTTATTGAAACTTGTATATGTAGCCGACCTATGTAATATTTATTGTAACTTATAATTGAGCCGACTTGGTAACCTGAATGGTATATATGAGAGATCAAGTTGCGATTTTGAAGTGTGAAAAAGGAAGAGTGAAAAAGGAAGAGTGAAAAAAAGGAAGAGTGAAAAGTATGGAGATGTGAAGGAGCAGAAATGTGCGAATTCTGATGAAGGATCAGTGATATCCTTGAGGTGCAGAAAAGATATATGTGATTAGTAAGGATCTATTGGCGCAGAACAGAGATCTGTATCAGCAAGATAAGTTGTGTTTCATTCAGGTCACTTCATTGTTGCTTTCTAACCATTGTAGCAGTGATACCGAAATCTCTTAACAGAGTTGGTCCAACAACCATTTTGTAAATCCTCTGACAAGGTGACAATTCGGTTGAATTGTTCTTAAGACCTTTCACAAGGCCACTCCTAGCAGGGTGATCAAATCCTCTAACCGGGTCACACCTAACAGTGTGTTTTGTAACCTTTAACAGGGTTGGCTCCTAACAGGGCTCACTTTAGAAGAGTGAAAATCAGTAACTAGTTACATTGGTGGTTTTCCCAAAATTGGGTTTCCACGTTATATCTGGTGTTACTTGTGTTCATGTTATTTGTTTCATGCATATTAATGTTTGATGAACAATGATAAGCTAATTTACCGAGTTACAGCAGTTTATATTTAAGACATCTAAGGGACTTATGGATTTATTTTTGTGGTAACTGATTCACCCCTCCCCTCTCAGTTACTCCATCCATATTTCCAACAATTGGTATCAGAGCTTTCGGTGCTTATAGGAAGGATTTAAAGGATCTAAGCTAAAGATCAAGATGTCTTACAAGAGGGAAATTCCAAGGTTAAACAGAAATAAATTTTCAGCATGGCAAGGTCTCATGAGACTCCATTTGGCTTCCATTGGAGATACAGGATTGACACATCTTGACACAGAATATGTGACACCCACTGGTACACTAACTGTTGCTGATATTGCTGCAAAGAAGACTCATAACACCATGATGATAGACATTGCATCTACCCTAAGCTATGAAGAGTTTGATGATGTCAAAGATTGCAAAACTGCATTTGAAATGTGGAACAAGCTAAAAGATATCTATGGTGGTGATGACAATGTGAGAAGAGCCAAAGCAGAAAGCTTGAGAGGACAGTTTGATCAATTAAAAATGAGTGAGGATGAAAATATTGCAAAATATGTTGAAAGAGTCAAAGCCAGTGTCAGTGCAATCAAAGCGTCTGGAGGTGATATCTCAGAGGAAACAGTCATAAGCAAAGTTCTCAGAACATTACTACCCATTTATGCAATCAGAGTTTCTGCAATTCAGGAAAGAAGATGTGAAGCAAATCACAAGATAAATTTAGAGGCCATAATTGGAAGATTAACTGCATTTGAGTTAGACAACTATGACAACTATGTTCCAGCTTCCAAAAACATGGAATCAGCATTTGAAGCTAAGGTTTCACTCAAGGAGAAAGGCAAAAAGAAAAAGGAATCTCGGTCAGAAAGTGAAGATGAATCAGAACCAAGTTCAGACAGTGATCTTGAAATAATTGAAGCTCTTCTAGCAAAGAAATATTCCAAAGGCAGAGGAAAATACAGAGGCAAAGTTCCTCTAATCTGTTTTTCATGTGATGAAGTTGGTCATATTGCTGCTAGATGCCCAAACAAGCAGAGCAAAGATGAGAAGAAAGATCACAAATGGAATGGCAAAAAGGACTACAAATCATTCAAAGGTAAGAAAACATGCTTTATGGCTAAGGATTCTGATAATAGTGAAGATGAAATTGTTTATATTGCTATAAGAGATGATTCTGATAATGATGAGGAAGATAAGATGGCACTTATTTCTCATATAAGAAAAAATGATACTTGGATCATAGACAGTGGTTGCTCTCATCATATGACTGGTGATAAAACCAAGTTTGAACATTTTATAGACTATGATGGAGGTAGTGTAAGGTTTGGTAATAATGAACCTCGCTACATAAAAGGAAGAGGTAGAATTCCTATAACCAAAGAACTTGTATTTGATGATGCCTACTGGGTTGAAGGTCTCAATCACAACTTGATGAGTGTGGCACAGCTACTTAATAGTGGACTCAAGGTGGAATTCATGCATGGGAAGGCCAGACTGCTAAATAATCAAGGAAAGCTGATTGGATCAGGCACTCAAACAAAAGGTAATTTGTTCCGACTTGAAACAAGTGAAAATTCATGTTTTATTGCTCAAGTTGAAGAAAGTTGGTTATGGCACAAAAGGTTATGTCATGTAAATTTTGATAACCTAGTGAAAATAAGTAAATTCAGAAAAGTAAGAGGTATTCCAGATATAAAGAAACCTGAGGTCGGTCTATGTAAGAATTGTCAAATTGGAAAGATGGGAAAGACTAGTTTCAAAAGCAAAAACTATCAATCTGAAGATATATTAGAAATTGTGCATACTGATTTATGTGGACCCATAGGAACTGAAAGTTATACAGGAGAAAAGTTCTTCATTCTTTTTGTTGATGATTACTCAAGAATGATGACTGTCATGTATTTAAGGAACAAATCAGAAGGATTTGAAAAGTTCAAATGGTATTTGGCTAGAGTAGAAAAAGAAACAGGTAAAAGACTTAAATGTCTAAGGTCAGACAGAGGTGGTGAATTTATCTCTCATGAATTCAATAACTTTTGCATTGAAAGAGGAATCAAAAGACAAATATCAGCCCCTAGAACTCCTGAGCAAAATGGAATAGCTGAAAGAAGGAACAGATCTATCATGGATTGTGCAAGAACCTTAATGATTGAAAAGAACATTTCTATCAAATACTGGAAGGAAGCTATCAGCACTGCTGTTCATACCTTGAACCGAGTACAGCTGAAGAAGGACTCATTTCAAACCCCCTATGAATTATGGTATGGCTACAAACCTAATGTAAGTTACCTAAAAGTATTTGGAAGTAAATGTTACATTTTGAAAGAATCTAGAAAAGGAAAATTTGATGTGAAAGGAGATGAAGGTATATTCCTTGGATATTCTTGCAAGAGTAAAGCATATAGATGTTTGAACTTGTCTACTCAAAAAGTTATAGAAAGTGCACATGTGAAAGTTGATGAGTTTGCAGAAAGATCTGAAGAAGAAAGCAAAAGAGAACTAGAAGATTATAGAAGATTTGTGTCTATTGAACCTGATACAATACCAGATACATCTGCAAATCAGGAATCTTCTACTCTCGAGTCATCAGTAACCGAGTTACAGAAAGAGCAAACCGAGCCAGTATCTACCGAGTCTGATGAACCAGAACTAGTGTCTACCGAGTCTGAAGAAACCGAGCAAATATTTACCGAGCCAGTTGAAGAACAAGAGGACAATGATGAAATTCATTCTAAAGGCAAGAAACCTATATTAGCCGAGTATGTCAGACGACATCACTCAGCAGATCAGATCATTGGAGACAAATCTGAAGGAACCATGACAAGAGGTAAGTTGAAAAGTACTTGTTTACTTGCTGATTTTGAACCTAGAAATGTCAAAGATGCATTGGGAAATGATAGTTGGAAAGAGGCTATGAAAGAAGAGATAGAACAGATAGAGAAAAATAAGACATGGACTCTTGTACCCAGACCTAAGGATAAAAATGTCATTGGAACTAAGTGGGTATTCAGAAATAAACTGAATGAAGATGGCAAAGTTTCAAGAAACAAAGCAAGACTAGTATGTAAAGGATATGCTCAACAAGAAGGAATAGACTATGGAGAAACTTTTGCTCCTGTTGCAAGATTGGAAGGAGTCAGAACCTTACTTGCATATTCCACCTACAAAGGATTCAAAGTTTATCAGATGGATGTTAAATCTGCATTTCTTAATGGTATATTGGATGAAGAGGTTTATATTGAACAACCTGAAGGTTTTGTTGATCCACAAAAGAAGGACATGGTCTGCAAATTACATAAAGCATTGTATGGTCTGAAACAAGCCCCTAGAGCATGGTATGAAAGATTGCATAACTATCTTATTCAGATTGGATTTCAAAGAACAAATGATAATAGTAGCTTGTATATCAAGGAAGGATCAGATAACAAAATTGTCTTAGCAGAAATATTTGTAGATGATACTATTTTCACAGGAAATGATGATCTTTGCAAAGAATTTTCAGTACAAATGAATAAGGAATTTGAAATGTCTATGTTTGGTGAGATCAAATTCTTTGTTGGTCTTCAAATTCAACAGAACAAAAATGTTATCTACATTACACAATCAAAATACATCAAAGAGATACTGAAAAAGTTCGGTATGGAAGATTGTAAACCAGTTGGAACTCCTATGTGTACTGGATTAAAGCTTACCAAGGAAGATGAATCACAAGAAGTAGATCAAACACTGTATAGATCTATGATTGGAAAGCTGCAGTATGTTGTTCATACTAGGCCAGATATTGCTCTTGCAGTTGGTATTGTTGCAAGATTCTCAGCAAAGCCAAGAGAAAGTCACATGACGGCAATCAAAAGAATAATGAGATATTTGAAAGGAACTGAAGAGTATGGATTATGGTACAAATTTGGAGGAAATTTTGATTTGAAAGTATTTACTGATGCTGATTGGGCAGGAAACATTGATGACAGAAAAAGTACAAGCGGAGGAGCATTCTTTCTAGGAAAGAGATTGGTTTCCTGGACAAGCAAAAAGAAGAACTGTATATCCCAATCTACAGCAGAAGCAGAATATGTTGCTGCAGCAGTAAATTGTTCAAATGTTGTTTGGTTTAAACAGCTATTGGCAGGCATGAAAATGGAAATCAAAGAACCAATTGTTATGTTCTGTGATAATACAAGTGCAATTGACATGTCCAAGAATCCATTGATGCATCCCAAAACCAAGCACATTGCAATAAAATATCATTTTGTCCAAGAACTGGTGCAGGACAAGGAGATCAGATTGGAATATATTCACACAAAGGAACAAATTGCTGACATATTCACAAAACCATTGGCTAAGGATGCATTCTTGTATCTAAGAGGTAAGTTAGGGGTCACTCCCCTATCTGAAATTCACTAAAGAAAAGTTTTAGTGATGCATCAACTCATCCTAAGTGAAAAATCTACTAGTTGATGCAGTATAATCAGGAAAATATTGCATATGAATCAGTACAAAAGGTACATTATAACTCAGATAAAGTCTTATTGTCTTTGGCATGTGTTGTCAAAGAGGGAGAGTTACTGTCATATCCTTCTAAAATTTGAAAGAAAGTTCATTAAGATAAAGAGGGAAAGTTGTTTGATAAAGAGGGAGAGTTTTACCGTCCAAAGATGAAGTTACTTCACTGAGGGAGACTATTGAAAGAAGGAGTGTTCTCTATCCAAAGGGAAAGTTATGTTGGCATGTTGCTGTCATAAAAGAAAAGACCTGTTTTCAAATTTCATTCTGCTATGACATGTTGTGTTGCCATCAATGCCAAAGAGGGAGATTGTTGGATACAATTGTTTAATTGTGTGTTGTCTTTGATGTTACACAAATGTCATATCAGTCTACCAAGTTCAGAATGTTCGACAAAGCAGTCAGACAGAGTCTACCGAGTTCAGAATGTTCGGCAAAGCAGTCAGACAGAGTCTACTGAGTTCAGACGGTAAGAGAAGCAAGTTAAGTCGATCTTCGAAGAATATGTGAAGGAAAGTTAGTCTATACCGAGTTCACAGTCTTTACTGAGTTAAGTCGGTCTTCGAAGAATATGAAGGAAAGTCAGTCTTTACCGAGCTCACAGTACTTACCGAGTTCAGTCGGTTATCGAAGAATCAACAGTGTTCACCGAGCATCAGTGAAATGTTTATGCAGCCGACCGAAGCAATATTTAATTTATTGAAACTTGTATATGTAGCCGACCTATGTAATATTTATTGTAACTTATAATTGAGCCGACTTGGTAACCTGAATGGTATATATGAGAGATCAAGTTGCGATTTTGAAGTGTGAAAAAGGAAGAGTGAAAAAGGAAGAGTGAAAAAAAGGAAGAGTGAAAAGTATGGAGATGTGAAGGAGCAGAAATGTGCGAATTCTGATGAAGGATCAGTGATATCCTTGAGGTGCAGAAAAGATATATGTGATCAGTAAGGATCTATTGGCGCAGAACAGAGATCTGTATCAGCAAGATAAGTTGTGTTTAATTCAGGTCACTTCATTGTTGCTTTCTAACCATTGTAGCAGTGATACCGAAATCTCTTAACAGAGTTGGTCTAACAACCATTTTGTAAATCCTCTGACAAGGTGACAATTCGGTTGAATTATTCTTAAGACCTTTCACAAGGCCACTCCTAGCAGGGTGATCAAATCCTCTAACCGGGTCACACCTAACAGTGTGTTTTGTAACCTTTAACAGGGTTGGCTCCTAACAGGGCTCACTTTAGAAGAGTGAAAATCAGTAACTAGTTACATTGGTGGTTTTCCCAAAATTGGGTTTCCACGTTATATCTGGTGTTACTTGTGTTCATGTTATTTGTTTCATGCATATTAATGTTTGATGAACAATGATAAGCTAATTTACCGAGTTACAGCAGTTTATATTTAGGACATCTAAGGGACTTGTGGATTTATTTTTGTGGTAACTGATTCACCCCTCCCCTCTCAGTTACTCCATCCATATTTCCAACATTTTTTCTCATAACAAAACTCACAGAGAGTTCCAGAAAACACATACGGAACCTCCAGACAATCCAGCAATACTCTTGTAAATAATCACACTCAGGAAAAGAAATCTTTGAACACCCAAACCAACCAAATCGAATCACAGGGAGAGCGTATCATCTCAGAAAAACTCACAGAGCCGTGAATGAGATTCATAGGAAAACCAAAATAATATTTCGAGCAAACTATATAAAATCCCATATAATATAAAGTTTTCCCCAAATATTATTTCTGAAACTTTAATAAAACTATAGAATATGTAAATATTTCTTCAACCCATACCCAAAACACTTGCAGACACAATGCATATCTAGAGAGAAGCCATTAAAATTAAAATACAAAGGCTCAAAGCTCCAACCTACAACCAAAAGTGATGGAATGTAGCTGAAGAAGAGCTCCCCACAAAGCCAGGCCAAAATCCAACCAAGCTCTAGCCAAAATCCAAGTGTAAAAATTGAAAGCCAAAGGAAAATGTTTGCCAAATTTTTTTTCGAAGAATATCCAACCCAAAAAACATCACGGGAATGAAAATAAAAAGCAAACAATAATCAAAACCCTAGCCTCAATACCAACCAATCAAAATATTCCTTTTTGGAATATATTTTACCAACCCACCATATATTATAATTTATTCTCCCATTTTGAATTTAGCCAATGAGAGTAAAGGGTAGGTATAGTAAATGTAAAAAATATTTATGAATATTATATTATTATTTTAATTTAATGTGTTCATACACTCCACTTAGGAAATGAAAGTCAAACATTTAAATAAACATAAGCTATAAATAAATAATCCAAATGGGGATTAAAATTAAATAAACCAAAAGCTAATAAAATAAATTAAGGAACCCCAAATAAATATTAAATATCAAATAAATAACTAAATAATCAAATTACAAACATAAAATAAATATTAAATGACAATAAAGCTTACCAACAAATATTAAATAATCATAAAATCAATAAACATTAATTGTCAAATAAATATAAATGCCAAATAATTAAATACTCAAAACTAATAAATTAAATACATTAAAATAAACATTACTAAATATAAAACCACACATCAAGAGTCACATAATTACTCTAAACATAATCAAATAGATCAACCATCTCTAAACATACAATACTAAAAAGGCCAACTTACTAACTGACATAGCGAATTATGCCAAGACATTGATGACTCGCAGTGAATAACTTAGACCTAGAGTATGTGAAGGGAACTCATGTCATCTCTAAACCACATAGGCCATTGGAACTAAAGACATGCTCAGACCTATGAAGCCAGGTGGAGTCGATGTCTATTACCTGCAAGGTCATGCAACCACAAAATGATAATACACCATATAAATATATATATCATAACAGGAAAGTGATAGAGAGTCGCAATGACACATCCCGCTTGCAATGAGTGATGTGGAATCGTCTCTATCATGAAGATAGTCAAACAATAGTCAAACAAATCTCATAAGCATCTCATCAAATGTAATCATGAAATAGGGTTAGTGTTATCATAATCAACATCAAATCCATGATCAATATAGTCTATCGATAATCTATCACATAGTAAGCATATAGTATCCATTAAATCACATGATCAATAATGATAGTATCAACATCATATAAATAATCCAAAATAAGATATGCCCAATAATGTCTATCATCACAATGCATAACTAAAACACATGAATAATCATCATCCAAATCATCATAAATAGTCGAGATAAGTCTATCACTCATGAAATAAAAGTCAACTCTAATAAAAACAAGTCAAGTCAAGGGTGGACACTACAGTGATAGTGTTGAATGGGAACTTAGAAAACCATTCTAAAAAAGGTCATCTAAGAATTTTAGGGAACAATTGTAGAAGATAGTTGTCACACCATGACACCTCCTGACAAGTCATAAAGAACTCTTTGACATGATGGCATGGATCACCTTTCCCCTTGTATTTATCAAATCTTGGCATTTCAAAGTGCTAGGGAAAAGAGATTGTAATTATAGACTTGTAAAATGGGTAAGGACAAAGTTCGTCGAATTTAAAGACTCACTCAATGTTGTTGTCTTGTAGGGTTTTAAGAGCTACCTTCATTTCTTCCCATTAGAATTGATAGGAAAAGGATCATGAGATGGTGTAGTAGATTGATAATGTGGTACTTGATGTGCCACTTGATGTGAAGGAAGATAGTTCAATTGTTGTGGCTGTTTTTGATAGCTCACCATTTTTGATAGATAGGAACATGTTGCTAGATAAGTGGTTGTTGTTGATATTGGGGTGGTTGTGGGTACATCGCAACATTTTCCCTGAAGTGATATGATTTTTCTCGTACTACACATTTGGGAATTTTTAGACCAGACGAGTGCCACTTTGAAGATAACTGCCCCCACTGTAGTTATGATACACATTGGATTGACCATTATGCGATGGGGGATTCAAATTAGAACCACTTGAAAATTGATGAACATTCATCATGACATAGGATGAAGGTGGTGCCTGCAAGTAATTGAATTATGATTGTGAGGCTACAAGTTGTGAAGTTGTCTGGGGTTGATATTGTAGGGCATTGACAACTTGTGGCATGGAATGCATGAGTGGAGGTATAGATGATTATGGCATTGTGTAGCTCATGCCCCTAGTCATAGCCTACATGTCAGATGGCAGTGGATAGCCTAGCATTCCCATGGTCCAAACTGGCACTTATGTAGAAGGCATGTTTATAGGTTGAGTGACTGTATTTATGAAAGGTGTAACATGAATCACACCAGAGGTCATGGGAATCTAAGTCTTCAAGGGAAGTGATGTGATAAGTTATGTGGATGGCGCAACAACCAACGCATTGTAGATACCCCCTCCTGAGAGTGGAGGTGGCATGAGTACTGATAAATTAGCATAAAATGGTTGATAGTGCCATCTAACGGTACCCATAGGTGGTAATATGATTGATGCAAGTTGGGAACTCTACAGTGTTGGTGCCACTAGTAATTGGGTTCGTTGTTGGACTAGAAATGATGACGGGAGTTGCTGTAAGGGAACCTGCTATTGAGGAGGTTCTTATGGATTAGCAGTCATAGGTGTATTAGGTGATGCAATAGTCAGACCTTGGGCAACCATGTTTGTGAAGATGAGACTATTGTATCTCTCTATGATTTCATCTACCATGTGGGCATTGTAAGGATTTAAGTAGAATTGGTCAATGAGATTGATTTGGGATTCTGTCTCATCAAGTTGATTGACAATAGCATTGCTAGGAACAATGAGATTAAGTGGATCATAGGTGATAGGAACATTTCTTGACACAATAGGGCTGACATCCAAATCAAAATTTGATTGAGGGTTAGAGAATCCTATTCCAAACTAAGAAGGTTATTTCTCCATAGCTTGTCGAGATCAAGATTGAGTGGTGATGGGGATGACCCATGGAATAAAATGATGATGTGATGAGAACACAAAACTAAAGTTAAGGAGTAGATTGATTTCCCAATTTGATCAATGTTGATGAGAGGAAGGACTTGAGATGAAAGAAATGATTGATTCAAAGACAAATCGATTAGGAAATTGGTACTCAAATCACAATTGGATGATGTCTGAAATAAAGTGATGCAACACTAAAGTTACTTGAGAGGATGCACTCAAGAAATAAGGTAGATCAAAGTGAATCAATCCTCTGGCTCGAGGTGATAAGACCACAGAGAAATAAGAGATAAAACTCTAGACACAATATAGTCAAATGGTAATAAATGTCACATAAAAAAGTATAAGATATATTACAATTTGGGAGAATGAGACCAAAAGGGTTGATTGCCTGACATGATTAATCTGATAGAACTGATGATAAACTGAACCAAAGGACCAACTAATTGACCAAAAGAGAAGGACTGATTCAATTGTAATTGTATAAATTTTATGGGTGATGCAATTGATAAGATTGGACTTTGTTTCGAAAGATTAATCCCTGACTTGGGTAGTTTATGATAATGATGATGACGACATGGAGATGAAAAATGATGACAATAATGATGTAAGCTCGAAAAGGTGACTAAGGTATAACTGACCATTGGGATGACCAAAATGATGAGGTGAACCACAAATTGAATAGATGACAATAACAACTCTAGAGTGACTTAAAACCTATTTGGGATACACACAAACCCACTAGAATGATAGATGCACTGGGGTGTTTGTGAAAATTGGACAACATAATGGGGAAAGAAATGTTCCCGCCACTTCCACAAGTGATACCGTCACTTCACTAGGAAATCCCATAGTTTTTGACAACATTCCCATGGTTACTGATAAAATAAGCAATGGAGGGTAAAAATGATTATGGTCTCACCATTTATGGTGCAAAATCGCTATTCTGGAAAAGGGTAAACTAACTCTCAATTTCATACACAATCCCACTATTTTTACAAAGGTGATAAAATAACCTAGTAATCTTGAAGTGTTTTTGCTATTTTGACAAACTAGGCAATTGACGTGACAAAATAATGGCATTCCTATCATTCTAAGCTACAATTCCACCGTTTGATGGAGGTAATAAGTGACTCTAAGAAAATGGTGATCCCGCCATTTTAGGTTTCAATCTTGTGGTTACAAGCAACATTCTTGTGGTTTTTGACAAACTAAAATGATACAAGATGACTATGAATCCATTGATTTTGGACAGTTTTGAGACTTGACTTTTGGCAAAAGACTTTGTGACACCAAACACAACAAACATGCAAGTATGAAAAATTCATTGATAGTCATGTACTTCTTAGGCTGGTCAAATAATGCTACCTGCTATGGCCCCACTTTGATTTCTCCAAATACTAAAACATAGCAGACAGATAGAGATTTTAGTTGTGTTGGCTCCCCCACCACGACACACTCTTCTTGGGCACACCGAAATATCATACCTCAAAGATACAAAGATCTTATGAAATAGGGGACATTTGTCTCAACTATGAACAATATGAATTGGGGCAGCTTCGAAGGTCTGATGTCCTATGCTAGCAAGTAAAAGGTTTTGGGTTGCTAAAACAATTGGTTCATAGTGGAAGAACTTTTAGGGTAAATTTGGTGGCTATACATGCAATGAATAACTCATTTTAGAAAATAGGTTTTTATGCATCTACCACACAAGCACCAGGAGATTTTGACTTTCACCAAGACCATGAAGGTATTGGCATGTAGATACTAAGGGAAATTGTCGGTATAACACAACTGCACTAGTTGATTATGGATTTCATCAAAATCATGAATATTTATATAGAAGATTGAAAGAAAGTACTGCTTGGTTCGTTCCCTCTCACCTGACCTTATTGGCTACCTAGGAGGCAGACCCTCTACCTAAAAAAGAAAACTTGAGCATCTCTAACACTTTTCTCTTGCACCTAGGACCACAAGAATTGAGGGAGAGGATAGTGTTTGTTAATAGTAGGTCCGCTCATATGCACAAATGTGTCAAACATGAAAGAAAAGGGTTCATTTTCCTTATGAAATCAAATTTTTTTCTAACTAAGAGAAGACACATGATAAATTTTAAAACAAAAGGTGTTTGAAAATGGACCCCTCTTTGACGACCCTACAATAAACAAGTTAGAGTTTTAACAGTTTGGGGTCTTCTACTGTCGAACCTCCACCAAATGTTAGCCAAAAACCAGAAAACAACAATAGATGAATGGATCATGAAAATAATCATTGAAGAAAAATGACAGAAACAAAAAACACAGAGCGACATGTTATTTATCAAAGCATTCCTGCTACTCTACCAAGCAATCCTGTGACCCTGTTGGTAAAATAAAACTGCTAAATTAAATAGAATGACCAAAACATAGACAAAAGTGTGATCCCACCATTTTTCTATGCAATCCCGCTATTTTATATAGCAATCTTTCTATCCTACTCAATAATCTTTCTATTCTACTGTGAAATGGCAATTACATATGAAAAATCTGAGAGCAAAATTTGGATTTTATACCTTCTGTATGACCATGGGAATGCATTCCCATTGTTTTTCTTTTTGATACTATTGTTTTGACCAACGATCCTACCATTTCTCAGAATTGTGCTATTGGAAAAATAGACTTACGTCGAGGCAGAAATCCATCTGTATTCCTACGTTCTTCTGCACAAGTGCTCACAATATGCAAAATAATACACTAAAATGATGTAAACATGAGATATGACCAATGAAGTGGATCCCACTTGGTGTGCCAGAAATGTGTGCAAGAAAATGTGAGTAATAAAGTGACTGGAAATTTAACTAACAATCTAACTACACAATTATCAAGAAAAACACTCAAGATCAGACAATAAAAAGAAAGCTAAACAAATAATAAATGAGCAAGAAAGAAAACTCAATAACTCCTCTTTGTTGAGGATTTGTCCTTGATTCGATTTGATGTGTGCTCGATTGCTACGATTCCAAGAGTTCTTGAATATGCTCCATGATCATGATTGTGCAAGCTAGATTAAAATGGATGCAAAATGGATGATTGATGTTGCAAATGAGTGGGTTATGCAAAATATGAGTTGGTATTTTGGCATTATGATGGTATGGTTCAATGAAATGTGGATGAAATGCATAAAAAATGGAGGTCTTAAATAGAATTTGGATGGGAGATGAGCGGGTTTGAAAATGAGACACTTGTCCTCAAAGAGGACAAGTGACAATCCTCAAGGTGTCATGTGGAATGAGATTCCACACTTGTCCTCAAAGAGGACAAGTGGCTCAACCAAGGATGATAAGTGTCCTCGAGGAGGACAAATGTGAAGAATGGAAATGAAATGTATCCTCTAGGACACATGTTTATTTGGGAAATAACCACCCAAATAAAAGAGATTCTTTTCCAATATTTAGAAAATTAGGAATGTGCACAAACATGTGAAGGGTGAGGTTAGAAGGGATAAGGTTGGTTAGGTGGATATGGTTGGTATAACCCATGGGTTAGGCTTAGGACAAGGGTTTGATGGGGTTTAGGTCAGGAGACATGTGACCTAATAGTATTAATTAATTAATTAATTCTATTATTAGAAGAAAATGACAAAAATGTGAATTAAATAATCAAATCATGTATTTGAATTATTTAATAGAGGAAGAAGGAATATTTAATTAATTAGATGATTTTGGCTTGGAAAATAATTAATTAAATTGGACTATAGTGTAATTAATAAGATTAATTAGATAGCAAGGGGGAATTCTAATTAATTAAATAATGCATTGTAATGCCCGCCAAAATACCCCAGAGAAATAATCCATAATCTACTAACAAATGGAGATATTTTTTTTTTAAACATCCATTGCTTCTATGTTATCACTAAAATATATTCATGCAACATTAACTATTTAAAATATCACATAAATCAATATGAACATGACCATAGTATCATATTACATAAGTATAATAGATCATTTAATCATTAACATATCACTAAATAAACTCTTATAATATATCCATTCCCTAGGGTATCTCAACGTCACTACTTGACATAATTCTAACACATCACGTATCCATCTAGAACATCATATACTATTTTCCAACTAATCATTTACTTCCCATACAACTATGATAAATCATTAACACATAAGCATAACTCTATCACATTACATACTCTTTAGGTTCATTTAAAAAATACCAACCAAAGGTTCCTAATACCCATACTTTCATTCATCACAAATACATCATAGATCTATATAACCATTTCCTACAAGAAGACTAGATAACTCCCATTTACTTAATTAAGAGCTATAACAACAATTACTATTCTTTGCAACTTAAATTCCATAAGATTATTCATAACAATTATATCTCACGCACTCAAATACAATACAAATACATGAATACAAGCTCTTTCTTTTCCCACATAGAACTCATAATTTCTTATTACATAATGAATATCCAATACATCAAGGAATGATCAATGATTACTTCTCCTAAGCCACTACATCATATCTTATTTCAATTCATCTGCAAATGCATAAAGATACATGACACAAGGATACATAATATATTTTATAGATACAAATCATCATGATACAATGTTTTCAATCCCAAGTACATAGAAATCAGCTCCAAAGAATATACACTAAATGAAGAATCCAAGAATCCAATCCACGCATGCTTGCATCCAAGAAGAACATCCCAATGGAAGAAGGCATCAAACCACCCAACCATGTGGAACCAAATAGAAACCACCCCCCATGCTAGGAGATGACATAAGGTTCCAACTCACACTCGAGACCTAAGCTGACACTTGACAACCAATGGATACACATGACATCTCAAGACACCAACATATATACAACATCCAATCACATCACAAGGCTAAATCAAAGCAAGCAAACCTCTAGAGTCACAATCAACAAATCAAAGCATATGGATAATGGACACATGTAGGGAAAGAGTGTCATCACATGCTATCCTCACAAAGAAGGGGCCAAGCCTCACCTTGATAGACATGTGGAACCATCTCGACCTTGGAGCTATTCAATCGAGATCGGTTTATCACTCCAATAGTCTTCCCAAGATCATCCCAAGTATTCGTCAAGGGCTATGAGGTGGGGCCACAAATCGAATTATTATCTTGTTTAGTGAATTCTTTGATGCCCAAACCCACTAATCAGTTATTAAGATTATCACTTGTAATTACAAGAAAAATCTTCATGTGGTTCCATAGGTCTAGACCCCCTCCTAGAGATCTAATGCTCATGACCTTGGTCCTACACATGTAAGAGCTCACTCTCCCAACCATGGACCATAACCATAGGGTAAAGAATACATCCAAAAAATAGCATAACAACATCATGAAGGCTCAGAAATGATATAAAAATAGTCACAATATATTGAGAACAAACTAATCATAACAAAGTACATATAACCATTCACATGGTATGAGCCTTCACCAAAACAAAGCAAAAGAAGAGCCAAGCATAAATATAATCCAAGGATGAAACCAAATCCATGTTAATCCTCTATAGTGAGGTAAAAAATATTCCACTGGAGCCATATAATCAATCCTCAATAGCGAGGAATTCTCCTACTTGCTGGAGCAATACAATGCATATGAAACACCTCAATGGTAAGGCATAAACCCTCTTACTGAAGCATAAAAGACATCATGAAAGATCAAAATACATCAAGGAAAAGTCAGTCCCCAAAAGACACTCACACAGCTCAAACTGACCTTCTTAACCCCTCTAGAGTAGTTCAACGCTCCTAGAATGCTGACCAGCACCCTTGGAATGCAGAGTGGCATTTTTGTATGTAGACCAGCATTCTTGGTCTATAAACTAGCGTTCTTGGTCCATAAGGTAGTGCTCTTAGTTGATTTAGTAGCATTTTTGGTGAAATAGCCAAAAATCAAGCAAAAAGAACACCTGAGGTTAGGAAACTTGCTCAAAATTGCTTAGGGGTAAAAAATGGCACACAAAATTGACCCAAAAGGTCTGGAAGATCCAAAAATCGAAGAGGAAACTCAAATATACAAAGTTGCAGAATCAAAGACAGAAAACTACATAGAAAAATTTCTCCCACAAAGCTCAAAATGACACCTAGAAAACATAGCATCAAAGGGAGATGTAATAGCTCTACAGTGACCTCAAAGAGACAACAAAAAGCTTCACAAGGGTCAAATACAATCTCAAACTCTCCTAAAAGGGTTTGTACCCCAAAATCTGCAATCACAGTGAGATAAAAAGGACTTTTGATAACAATAGGGAGACCAAAATCACAAAATATAACTCTGTAGCAAGGGAGACACAAGGAATACAATATAAGGAGATGTATAACCAAAAAACAAGATCAATATTTCTTCAAAATATAGGGAAGGAATCATAAGCATTCATAGAGAAAGACAGAGAAAGACACTCTTGACAAGTGATTTCCAAAAGTTTAAAATCAATGAATTGCAATTTCCCCTATTCCAAATTTTCTTTCCAATTCAAATTAATTATTCAATTTTCAAATCCAATCCTCCCCAAACAAATAAAATGACATCGAGCAACCAATATTTTCATAGTCACAAAGAAGACATTGTATTTATGGAAATCAAAATTGGAAGGAGAAGAAGAACCAACCAACAAACACAAATCCAATAATGGTTGAAATCAAAGAAGAACAAAATCCACAAGCAATCCAAAAGTCCAACAATATTCAAATCAAGTTTGAAATCCAATTCCAAGAAACCTCCCCAAAATCCAATCCCTGTGAATGCACAGGAAGTCCAAATATATCAAAAATCAAACTTCAAACTATAATAAAAGCCGACCAATCAAAATAATTCTAAATATTATATAATATACCTACCCAAACATAAATTCATGGTATATAAATAAATATATTATTTGCCTACCTCATACCATTCGACCAATAAAATAAAAGAGTAGGTAGGTAATATCAAAATAAAATAAACAAGGGTAAAAAGGCAATTAATGAAATAATAGCTTAAACCCCAAAATTAAATATTATCCATGGGTAATAATATTATTTATTCATCCAATAAAATAATATGCCTTAGTCACATCATAAATTAAATGACACTATTAAATAAATATTAATAAATAGATAATAACAATAATAAATCCAAAAAGGGATCCATTAAATAAATAAAATAAATAACACACAATAATAAATAAATAAATACCAATAGAACTCCATAAATAAATAAAAACTAATTAAACAATAAATAACAATTAAATAATTAATAAGCAATAAATTAAATACATAAATAAATAAAGCAATAAATCAATTAAATAATAAATAAATAATCATTAAACAATAAATAAACGATAGATCAAATAAATCAAATAATTATAAAATAATTATAAAATCTCAATAATAAATTAAATAATGAATTAAACACTACATCATTAAATAAATAGAATAAACTAAAGTAAAATAAGATAAACATTAGAACCCAATAAATAAATAATCAAATAAAATTAATATCCTAATCTAGCCACTTAATAAACTATGCTATAGAATCAATCATTAATTTAATTAAACAATCATACTCACATGACCACATAACAGGAGTCTTAACAACCACAATGCACCACAAGACAATACTAACATGGCTCAACTAACAAGGTGACAACTTAAGCCTAGAGTGTGCTAGGGAAACACATGCCATCTCCAACAACTTGCCATTGGGATAAAGACACGCTCAAACCTATGAGATCAGGTGGAGTCAACGTCTGGTACTTGCAATCTTGCATCCACCACTAAATGAAACACAACATATATATAACACATATACATCATAAATGGCCAGGAAAGTGATAGAGAATCACAACTTCATATTGTGCTCGCAATGAGTGATATGACATCATCTCTAATCATGAAGATACTAGAAGACAATCACAACATCATTGCATCAACTTAGTCATCATAATAAAAGAGTAGGGTTAGAGTAATCGTAATATCATCAAAATCTGATAAGAAATATGATCCATCATGAATAATGAACACATATAAAACATAAAATATAGATCCATCATAATCTATTACAATCATGGAATAGGGTTACTTCATAACACGACATCGTCGAACCATCCTAAAGTAGACCAGGCTTGATCAATAAAATCTTTTGATGTACAAAATACAAGTTGAATCAAGGAGGGGCAGTACATGCGTAATTATTTAATTAAAAGTGCTTAGGATAGCTAAATTCAACTGATTAGATTAATCAAATTTAGGTGTCTACATATACCATAAAACACATTACTCCTTCCATGTGAGTATCAAGGATCCAATACAAGGTTGATCATCATATTCCTTATTCCCTCTCATGATATGCCATCTATCACCTTAACCAAACTTCAACACTTTAATACACATAAATAGTAGTTCATATCCATGATTTTCTATTCTAGATAGACACAAAAACTCTTCAACATCCTTGAACTAGTCTCTCACTCATTCTTTTATCTCCTTTTGTCTCCCCTTCCCTTTATCAACTAGACACACATGGTCCCCACACAAATCTCCTCCTCTCTATGATAAAGATCTGCAATGCTCTACCCCACCCTATAGCCAATCCATGTGTATCTCTATTGAGATATAGAAACCCACTAATCACTCCCCCTACCACTGCTTCCAAGATCCATTTATTGCTGTACATGACCTCCCAAATCAAGTATCATGGTCTTAGCTCTAGCTCTAGGTCCTGGAAGAATTGTCAAAGTGCATCCACATCTCCCTCCTAATCATAAACCATCGGATCCCCATGTATCAATATCTTTAGTATCTTGTAGACATCGTCTTACGTGATTGACATCTCGCCAGCCAACAAATGAAACATATAGATCTTAGAGTGCCATCTCTCTGTAAGAGAAATTAGAAGTCCAGTGTTTGCCTGAATCTTAGACATATACATGATGTATCTCAAGCCCATCACCTCGATCACAATGTGGTCATTTGTAGTCAAATCCATCTGCAATCTCTATGTCATCGAAAATCGCTCTCTAGACTCAATCTGGTGCAAGTACTCCTACATCCAATCAAACCAATCATGTCAACCCTAGTGGTACTCATGTACATCACATTGTAGTACCCCTACCCTAATCAGATTCTGATCTTAATTTGACCTTGGTTAGTTTATCATGTTATCATGTTATAGTCAGATGTTTTGATTACTGTGCGTACCAGTTAATGGGGTTTTCACATCAATTTGTATGTAAGTTTATTAGTTCTCCTGATTCGTGTTATTAATCTCGGGCTAACACTTTCCTTATATATATATATATATATGTATGCATGTATGCCTCTTGGTTGCAGGAGATTGCAATTACAGTACTACATAGGTACGAGGTTCATCTCCACTTGGACTCGCAGGTTTGAGTGTCCTCATTGACCCTTAGAAATTAGATTAGGTGGTCATAAGCCCTTCGTTTGACCATAGTCGTGCTCAAGTGAGCATCGTCAGTCGTCCTTCAGTATCCCCTTTGGTGGGGTATGTAGGTCATCAGTCTGTTGGCTTTCTTGGGTTGCATGTTTTGTGTGTGGTTAAATTAAGTATTTAATCCTTAGTATTTAATTTGATTAAATGTGTGTTTGCGCATTGTAATTAAGGGACTAAATTAAATAGGTTCCCTTTTATGCAATTAAATGTGTGTTTGAAAATATTTTTGGGAGGATGATTTTTGGAGAGCATTTTTGAAAAATATTTTGGAGAAGGATTTGGGCATTTTGGGGAAGAAGGATTTCTTGACTTGCAGGTTGGGTTCTTCATTAAATCTTCCTAGGAATGCTAAATGAGGTAGGTTTCTGGTTCATCTCTTTGATTTCTTGTTTAATTGAGATTGTATGGTTTTTTGGAAAGAAATCTGGTTGTGTTTGTAGATAATCTCTTATTTTGTGTGGGAAATGGAAGTTGTATTGAAATCACAAACTCAAACCCTCCTTCCTCTCTTATCAAACCTCTAGTTTAAAATTTTGGTCGTTCTCAATAAACTTTGTTAAAACTCCATGAATGTTCTTAGATTTAAGTTTTAATCTGGGGAAATTAGTTGTTTTGGGCAAGTTTGGTTGAATGGATTGGATAAATGGGTGTAAAACAATCTTAGTTTGCCAAATATGGCGTTCATTGGAAAAATTTACCCTTTTCTGGGTTTGATTATTCTGAAAATGAAAATATTATGGAAAACTGTTTTAAGTCTCAGTTGAGACTATTTTTTGAACTCTATACTTCAAAAAAAAAAGGTTAAATTTTATTTTAATAAAAATATATTATTTTACCCCACATGGTAGGGTTTCCCCCACCACGTGGGAGGGTAGCTCCTGCCAAATTAGGGTAGCATCGCTACCATTTGGCAGTGGCTACTACCCTATGGTAGCAGTGCTACCATTTGGTAGCGACAGCTACCATCGAGTAGCAGTGCTACCAAAGGGTAGCACCTACTACCATTTGGTAGTAGCACTACCAATGGGTAGCGTTTGCTACCTCTTGGTAGTAGCACTGCCAAAATAGCAGCCTCCACTCTTGTGTGGGGATGTGGGCTCCAGATTCCCAATTTATGAAATTTGGTTTATTTAAAAGTTTTTTTTTATATTAATTATTAAAAAGGTTTTAAATAGTACTTTGATTTAATGAGTAAATTATTAATTTGTATATATTTTATTAATTGTAAATTAATATAATATATATTATTTAATATTTAATTTGTATTTATGTTGTAGATATATATCTATGAAAGGGCATTACCTCATTTTTGAAAGGTTAAAATTAGGTATTTATGTCTGAGGGAAATAGAAATGATTATCTATCTTAGTTTCATTTAATGTGAATTTTCATATTTTGGAAAGTGTAACTCAGTTTTGGAAAAAGATAAGCTTAGATTAATGTTTCGTTCAACTATGGAATAATGATTTTATTTTGAAAATTAAATATCAAATTTTGGGTTAATTAATATATATTTAATTATATCTTTATATGTTGTGCATATAATTACAATTATATTAATGTGATTTTGGGTTGAAAACTCATTAGGAAGTATTTAATTATTGTATGATGCAAAATGAACTTTAGTGAGTAAACCATGAACGTCATGTACCTAGACAAGGTAGACAAATTGCAATCAAACTTAGATCAATTAGAAAATTGGATCGATTTTAATGTTTAAACAATATGGAAAAAGGTTGTCCTTTCCGGTTTATGCCTATGCATGTTTAACTTTTTGTATTCACATTTGCTTATGAAATTGCAAGTCCTTCATTATGATTGTTGGTTATTGTTGTATGATGATTTGGGTACCTGTTTATGTCCTTGATCTCAAGTTTTGACTATTTTCTTGTGATGGTGATGTAACCGGTCATGTCCTTTATGCGGGTGTCGGACATTGATTCGTGGTTGACCATAGCTGGTCAGGTCTCTAGTTAGAGTACCGTCAGTCAGTGCACCTCGTATGAAGTCTTGTTTGACCAAGTGGGTATTCATACCATGTTGAACTCTGTTTGCTTGACCTTGTGTATTCCTTGGTTTAGGAGTTCATTTGAGTGTAGTCTAGTGTCATTTGGGAAAGTGGCCTTCGATTGGGAGCCACACCCAAAGTGGTTGCTGGGAAACCCATTGAAAGTGTGTCTAAATAAGTGATAACCTAATAGCCTATTAGAGAGTTAGTTAATGAATCACTAAGTTATTTGTGCCTCACGTATGGGATGAGTGCTAGCACAGACTCGAAATGTAGTGAGAAGGCTTGAAATGGCAAACCATCAACCTTGTCCTCACGAAAGGATGTGTGGGTCCACATGATGCTTGGATGGGTCAGAGGTTCAGATTAGGTTGCCAGGGTAACCCAGTGGATGGGGCCAAAACCTATGAAGACCTGCCATGGTAACCACACTAGGTTATGTGATGACACTTGTCCCTTATGTTTTCTAGTGTGTTGTTGTGTCGTCTTTGATAGGAGAAATGTTGAGGAGTCATCCGATTGTCTATGCCCCTGTGAGAACTTGATATTCCTATTAGACCATGGGTTGCAAAGACTTAGTTTCATGGATGCTCTAGTTGATCTTTTATAATTGCTTCTTAGTATGTTCAGTTGGATCCTTTCCTATTGAGGGATCATTCATGTATTTATTTGACTGATGTGGTCATATGTATTATTGGTTATGTTTGCCTCGATGGCAGGATCATAAATGATGTGACCTTATGTATTCATCACTATTATTTAATCATCAGAGGGGTCTTGCAGTTGAGCAGACCTAGAGATGTAGCCCTTTAGGGGTGAACTCCGATATCATTTTGGTGTTATGTGATCTTTATGTTCTTATGTTTCCTTTTTAATTTAGCATGTATGGATGACATTATGTTAGAATGTATGATATAGATTAGATGAAGGTAATCCTAAATGCATGTATGTAGTCCTCTTATTTAATGTAGTAATTTGGATCATGAAAGAATGTAGATTTGAATAATGGAATGTATTTAGTTATTGATAATGCAATTAAGCATGCATGTAAAATATTCATTCATTTATTATGAAATTAAAGTACGTTATGAAATTAGATGCATGACTTATGTTTTAATGAAAGTTTGAACGTAATGTATGGTTAAATTTTATTGGATGGACTTAATCATGTTATCTATAATTTTAATTTACCAAACGAAATTACCCTTGTTCAAAGAATTATCTTGTCATTAAGTTGACCAGCTTAATTGGATTAATTAGCGTGAGTTGAGTTAAATGTTGAATTAAGTAATCACATTGGGAAACTCTTTAGGTGTTATTTAAGTCTTCCACTGTGTTATCTGAACTTATGATATCTCATTGTATCATTGTGTTGTGTTTAATTTAAAAAATATATATATTTGCACTCTATTCTTGTGTTTTAGCTTAATCCCTTCGGGTTTTCCTGGTGGGGCATTACATTTGGTATCAGAGAAAGGTTGCAAACACTAGGATCTCTAGTGTCGCTTGTGGCCTTAGTTGGTGTGAGGTGTATCGACCTTATGTTGTATGCTTGTCCTCTTTTGTATGTGTGTGATTGAGGCATAGGATCTTGAAGATCTTAAGGACTCATGTTCTGTTCTTTTGTGTATTCTTTTGAGAAAACCTAAATTATGTGTAACATGTGTGTTCACACCTTGCTTTCACCTTCTTGATGTTGGTGCTTTGATTGATTATTTGTTCTTTGTTTTCTTATTGATATCTTGGTCTATTATTATCTTATTCTGAAAGAGAGTCGTATGTATCTTCCTTATTGATTGTTGTACTCTTTAGACTAATCCATTGGGTTGTTCAGTGCTTGCCTTGAATCTGAAATTATGAATTGTTCTTGTATTAAGATCATGATCTATCTTAGTGTTGTCCACTTGAAGGACTTGTATGGTAGGTTTTGAATGCTTATTTTGTAGAAAATTTAATGATTGCCATCCTTCCTCCTCTTTCTCTACAGAAATTAAAATGTTTGTTTTATGTGTATTTATCTCTTGTGTGAGTTTTCTAATTGCAAGAGAAAGGTTGTGACTTCTTGAACCCTTATGTGAGCCTTATGATGCTTCTGTGCTTCTAGATAATAAGAGGGCTATGGGTTTAAAAGATTGTAATGGTTATTGGGAGGAAAATTGTATGTTTTCATAAAGGAATTCACCATGTGTGTTGTAGGAGTAACATAATGGAATTTCTAGCTTAGGAAATATGCAAATAGCGGATATATGAAACTGCCTTGTTTGTAATAAGATGTGTAAAAAGGGATCATGTTATAGTGGCTAAGAGTGTGTTAATGTGTTCCATGAAAGGTTTCTTTATGTGTTTCATAATACCGATTCAATTGAGGACCTATTCGAACAATGCTTCATTGAACTTGCTTTTGGATATATATAATTGACTTGGCATGAATAGAAAGTGCAAATGAAAAGCTTGTTTGATGTGCATGCATAAATATGTATTATTTAGTTGGTAGTTCCTCATTTACCTTCTTATGGTACTTTGATTTTTCAATGAAAGATTGCAGACTATAATATGTTTCGTATTTATTAAGAGTAGTGAGTGTCTGCAAGAGGTCTTGCATTATCGAAAAGATTGTCTGTCTTGACCTCTGTTGTTTGGAGAACTAGGACATTCTATTGCAACCATAATTATTGGAAATGTCATGCTAGGCCTATTGGCATTCTTCTAAAAATGATAGTGAAATGAAAACCTTACAACTAAAATGATAGATTTATGGTGAGAAATTTTTAGCATGTTGTGTGATCTTGTTGATCTTGTGCTTATGTAAGAAATCGTTTGACTATCAAACTCTCTTTCCCTTCTCTTTACCTAGATGATAAGATTTTTAGAAATGCTACAATAGAATGCATTGATTTAAATAGAATGTTTATAAAGCATGTGAAGTTGTAATTTTTCATTTTGGTTTCTTATGGAAGGATGAAAGTCTTACGCTTTGGAAAGAAATTTGCATAGTTAGTAATGTGGTTATGAATGCTTAGTGGAATTAGAGAAATATATAGGAATGACATTACTTCCTTATGTAATTTTGAATTGTAAATAATTTTAGTACTTGTATCTAGAATAAAATTTATTTAGTTATTCATGTTGAAAGCATAATTAAAACCTTCCTTGAGTAGATGATAGTGTACTGAAAAGTACTCCTCATAAATGTGACTAAACCAGTACTGGTGCTTTCTTTGTGTATTGTAAGAAACCTGTGCTTGCTATATGTGACCATGGAATGGTGAAGTAATCAACCATGGAGGATATGTTTACTTATGAGTATGGGAAACCATACTATTTATGTGATGTTGCTTATTTGTGACCCTACTGAATACCAAACCTTGGGTTGTTGGTAATTCAGTATGTTAAGGGGTAGTATTAGAAGTCACTATTCCTTGAATAGTATGGATTGGCATATGAGTAATGTTAGTGCGAAGCAACCTTAGCTTCTCTATTTCAAGGAAAAATATAGTTATTTAATGAAACTGTATTAAAGGTGTACTCAATACTTTCCCTTTTGATGAATATATTTATAAGGTTTATGTATGCCAACCTATTCCTCTCTTTTATTTGAGCATATTGATGGCAGTTCTTGAGCATAGTAATGATGTATTTTGGAGGATCTTTTGCCTTGTCTTCATGAAATGTATGTTTTGTCCACATGAGCTGCCAGTTAGTAGGTGTTGGTAGTTATGTGGATGGACCTTAGCCATGTATACCTTTGGCTTACGCCAAGTATCTTGAGAGATACATCACTATGCGGGACGTGACCTGCACGTGCCTTCTTCCGCAAGTTACACTACCATGCAGGATACATCCATTGCGTGTTTTCTCCACTTGGAGTATTGCCATGCTGCATGACAATGTGATGCGGGGTTATGTCGAGGTGCACACTGCCATGCTGTGTGGATGTGTGACTAGGCCGCACCACATGACGAGCTACTACAATAGCTAGATGATTGTTCCTTCCTTCCTCGTTGGTGGCTAGATGCTAGTCACATAGTGATGTTATGTGCAGTTGTGATACTCTTATTTATTTCTTTGTGGACCAGCAATTTATTTTATTTTGACTTTGAAGGTTTAGCCATGATCTTTTGATCTTTTGCTTACTTGATTTGGTGTTGCAAATTCCAGATTATTTTCTTACCTTACTGTTGAAATTGATGGTTTATTATCTTTATTCATTTGTACTTTGGTGGCTAAACTAATTTATCCTTATTGTTTTCGTATGTTGGTCTTGTGTTGAAATGTGAATTCCTCTCCAAGGACATATGAGACAGTCTTGGTTGAGTGTGTACGAGGAAGTAGACGTAGGGAACCTTGAGGATGGGGATATGTGAGGCTGTGATGTAGCTAGGATCCACTAACTACCTATGTGTGGTGACTATCTCTTGGAGGTTAACCACCTTACCCAACAAGGGATGTTCATGAAGGTCTTGTATGGAAGGTAGCACTGCTATGGTGTGCCCTAGAACCATCAAGCCCTTGAGTGAGATGTTGGATATTTCTAATCATGTTCATTGTTCTGAGATCAGGCATAGAGATGTTGATCGTGCATTTTAACTATGACTGAGCATTAGACATGCTCACATGTTGCCTTTTGAGTTGTGTATTCTAGTTATGTGGATGGTTATTATGTGTAATCATGGAGTAAATCATGTTCACTTGTCACTATGTTATGGGACATAGTCATTGGAAAGGTTTTTATATGCCTAGCAAGTGTAAACAATTGAGTTATATATGTTGCTCTTATTACTTGAAAGTTAACTTGGTTGTAGAATTTGAATTTTGAAGCTAGTTCTATGCGATAAAATCTTATGATGAGGATGGATTGGTAAAAGAAATTGATCATGATGGCATGTTTTCTTGTCATATTTGGTAGATGAGTATGGTAATTGTTGTATATCTGTTTTTAATGCTTTAATTTGGTGTAATGAAAGGAAGAAATTTCTTGTTTCTTTGCTATGATTGTGGATAATTTCTACAATATTTTAAGAAATGTATGGTTTAGATGTATCTTACAGATGTATAATGGTATTCGTAGAGGTTTTAGCAATAATGTTTCATTTATTTGTGAAAAGATTCCTATGTGCAATTTGATATTTGTTAAATGAGTTTCAAGGCTAATGCATGTTGCATGCTTTCTGTCTTATGACTTCCAGGAGTAAGTCAGAACCTAGGGGGGGAGAATGTAGTACCCTTGCCCTAATCAGATTCTAATCTTGGTTTGATCTTGGTTAGTTTATCATGTTATCATGTTATAGTCAAATGTTTTGATTATTGTGCATACCGGTTAATGTGGTTTTTGCATCAATTCGTATGTAAGTTTATTAGTTCTTCTGATTCATGTTATTAATCTCGGGCTAACACTTTCATTATATATATATATGTATGCATGTATGACTCTTGGTTGTAGGAGATTGCAGGTACAATACCACATAGGTACGATGTTCGTCTCCACCTAGATTCATAGGTCTGAGTGTCCTCATTACCCTTAGAAATTGGATTAGGTGGTCGTATGACCCTTGTTTGACCATAGTCATGCTCAAGTGAGCATCGTCAGTCATCCGTGAATATCCCCTTTGGTGGGGTATGTAGGTTATCAGTCTGTTGGCTTTCTTGGGTTGCATGTTTTGTGTGTGGTTAAATTAAGTATTTAATTTGATTAAATGTGTGTTTGCGTATTGTAATTAAGGGACTAAATTAAATAGGTTCACTTTTATGTGATTAATCATTAATTAGAATTGCTCAATTCAAGTTGGTAGCAAGTTCGATTAAATGGTTAATCTTCATAATGAATTTATTCAGTTTATGTTCTTTTGAAAGGTAAGATTAAATTTATTTGAAATAGAATTAATTTAATCTCTTTGGCATTTTGGAAATAGAAAGGTTGATTTCAATTATTTAAGAAAATCAATTTTAATTAGAAAAGAAAGTTTAATATATATTTGATATAGTTTGAAAGAATGATTTTTAGGATTTTATTTTAAATAAAAATATTTTAAATCCAAAAATGAATTTCTAGTCAAACTTTTTCCATTTAACCTAGGTTTGAAAATATTTTTGGGAGGATTTTTTTTGGAGAGCATTTTTGAAAAATATTTTGGAGGGGATCTGGGCATTTTGGGGAAGAAGGATTTCTTGACCTGCAGGTTGGGCTCTTCATTAAATCTTGCCAAGAATGCTAAATGAGGTAGGTTTCTGGTTCATCTCTTTGATTTCTTGTTTTATTGAGATTGTATGGTTTTTTGGAAAGAAATCTGGTTGTGTTTGAAGATATTCTCTTATTTTATGTGGGAAATGGAAGAGTTGTGATGAAATTACAAACTCAAACCCTCCTTGCTCTCTTATCAAACCTCTAGTTTAAAATTTTGGTTGTTCTCAATAAACTTTGTTAAAACTCCATGAATGTTCTCAGATTTAAGTTTTAATCAGGGGAAATTAGTTGTTTTGGGTAAGTTTGGTTCAATGGATTGGATAAATGGGTGTAAAACAATCTTAGTTTGCCAAATATGGTGTTGATTGGAAAAATTTAGCTTTTCTGGGTTTGATTATTCTGGAAATGAAAATATTATGGAAAATTGTTTTAAGTCTCAGTTGAGACTGTTTTTTGAACTTGGTACTTCAAAAAAAAAGGTTAAATTTTTTTTTTTTAAATATTATTTTACCCCACGTGGTAGGGTTTCCCCCATCACGTGGGAGGGTAGCTCCTGCTACCTTTGGGTAGCATTGCTACCATTTGGTAGCAGCTACTACCATTTGGTAGCAGCTGCTACCCTATGGTAGCAGTACCACCATTTTGTAGTGACTACTACCATCGAGTAGCAGCACTACCAATGGGTAGCGTCTGCTACCTCTTGGTAGCAGCGCTGCCAAAATAGCAGCCTCCACTCTCATATTGGGATGTGGGCCCCATGGATTCCTAGTTTGCTATTTAAAATTATATATATATATATATATATATTGGAGTTTATGAAATTTGGTTTATTTAAAAGTTTTTTTTTATATTAATTATTAAAAAGGTTTTAAATAGTACTTTGATTTAATGAGTAAATTATTAATTTTTATATATTTTATTAATTGTAAATTAATATAATATATATTAGTTAATATTTAATTTGTATTTATGTTGTAGATATATATATTTATGAAAGGGCATTACTGATAATTCTGATACTAAATGTTTAGTACAAATGTCAAGCCAACAAGATGAGAGGGGGGGGGGGGGGGTGAATCATACAAACTTAATCTTCCATAAAATCAACAGATTCAACCTCGGTAACCTTATCAGAAAAAAATAGTAAAGCATACAAACTCATAAATAGATAAGATCACAAAACATATAACACCAGATTTAATGCAGATGCCCAAATAGGGAAAAACCACTGTGGGATTTCGGACCCACTAAGAAATATACTTTTCTAGAGTATGCTCAGTTAAAAGAAAATCCTGTTAAAGATTATAAACACATTGCTAGATGTGACCTGGTTAAGGGATTTCCCTCAGATCTATTAGGATCTTCACCTTGTTAGAAGTGACCTTGTTAAAGGATTTCAAACACTCAATAAGAATGTCACCTTGCTAGAGGATTTACAAATAAGACTGTTAAGTCCACTCGGTTAAGAGATTTTCTGTCACTTTACAAAATAACAGTAATAAAATATATATGCAACTTCACATCTAAAAATGCTAAAACAGATTCTTATTTGCTTAATACAATCTAGCCATAGGACTTATCTTGTCCCTATGTTGGGCTCTATACTCTGTCATCAAAATAGGTCTTCAAGCTTTAGTGCTTAGTAATCACTATGTAGCATCCCTGTGCATACACTTGCCCGCATACATTGTTTATCAATAATTCCTTATTTATAAACAATTCTCACTACTTAATCTCCTTGATCACATTTCCCATGATCAATCATAGCCATCAGATCTTCATGCTTGACTAGGTTCAATGTATCCTTCGATCTAAAAACATTTTACCTTGCCTTGGAACTTTCATACATTTCTTGGAACTTGTGCTAAGGTATTGCTGTTCAATCTGAGCTATAGATCTTCTTGCCGATCTTTCTTTGCCATAGATTCTTAACCAAACTTCATGCACGACTTACCAATCATTTAATCAACTCCAGCTCATCAGCTTCCTTCATTAAATAATGCTTTTATTCACTCAATGTATTCTGTTATTACTCAGTTGTAACTCGGTAAATACTAAACTTCACTCAATAGACATTCTGCCTTCATTAACCGATAGCGATAACCTTAGGGTTTACTAACTAGGTTCCTTAGGGTTTACCGACTAGGTTCTTTGCTCAGTAACATAGTATAGTATTTACCTTACAACTAATAGCATATGTAGGATATCAAAACAATATAAACATCATGATTTCATCATTGTCTAACTCGGTAATAGTTGCCCATTGAATAACTTATTATTCCCCTTATTCTTCCTATGTCCTTTATCGACTTCTTAACTCTTCTCAAAACATACTTCTTAAGATATGGCAACATCATACTGAATTAGAAAATCAATTTCTTGACATCAATGACAAAATAATAATATTAAGACAGTTAACATCCTTAATTAGTTATATCCATAGTCATCAACAACCTTCTCAATATCCTTATTGAAATGCCAACAATCTCTCATTATAATTGGAATGCCAACAATTACCTGATTTTTGAAAGGTTAAAATTAGGTATTTCTGTTTAAGGGAAATGAAAATGATTATCTATTTTAGTTTCTTTTAATGTGAATTTTCATATTTTGGAATGTGTAACTTTGTTTTGGAAAAAGATAAGCTTAGATAAATTGTTTCGTTCAACTATGGAATAATGATTTTATTTTGAAAATTAAATATCAAATTTTGGTTTAATTAATACATATTTAATTATATCTTTATATGTTGTGCATATAATTACAATTATAATAATGTGATTTTGGGTTGAAAACTCATTAGGAAGTATTTAATTATTGTATGATGCAAAATGAACTTTAGTGAGTTAGTAAACCATGAACGTCATGTACCTAGACAAGGTAAACAAACTACAATCAAACTTAGATCAATTAGAAAATTGGATCGACTTTAATGTTTAAACAATATGGAAAAGGTTGTCCTTTCTAGTTTATTCCTATGAATGTTTAACTTTCTATATTCACATTTGCTTATGAAATGGCAAGTCCTTGATTGTGATTGTTGGTTATTGTTGTATGATGATTTGGGTACCTATTTATGTCCTTGATCTCTAGTTTTGACTGTTTTCTTGTGATGGTGTTGTAACTAGTCATGTCCTTTATGCGGGTGTTGAACGTTGATTCGTGGTTGACCATAGCTGGTCAGGTCTCTAGTTAGAGTACCGTCAGTCAGTGCACCTTGTATGAAGTCTTGTTTGACCAAGTGGGTATTCCTATCATGTTGAACTTCATTTGCTTGACCTTTTGTGTTCCTTGGTTTAGGAGTTCGTTTGAGTGTAGTCTAGTGTCATTTGGGAAAGTGGCTTTCAATTTGGGGTTGCGCCCAAAGTGGTTGCTCGGTAACCCATCGAAAGTGTGTCTAAATAAGTGATAACTTAATAGCATATTAGAGAGTTAGTTAATTAATCACTAAGTAAGTTAATTGTGCCTCACAGATGGGATGAGTTCTAGTACAAACTTGACATGCAGTGAGAAGGCCTGAAATGGAAAACCATCAACCTTGTCTTCATGAGAGGATGTGTCGGTCCACATGAGGCTTGGATGGGCCAGAGTTTAGGATTAGGTTGCCAGGGTAACCTAGTGAATGGGGCCAAAACCTATGAAGACCTGCCATGGTAACCATACCAAGTTATGTGATGACACTTGTCCCTTATGTTTGCTAGTGTGTTGTTGTGTCGTCTATGATAGGAGCAATGTTGAGGAGTCATCCTATTGTCTATGCCCCTATGAGAACTTGATATTCATGTTAGACCATGGGTTGCGAAGACTTAGTTTCACGGATGCTCCAATTGATCTTTTGTAATTGCTTCTTATTATGTTCAGATGCATCCTTTCCTATTCAGGGATCATTCATGTATTTATTTGACCAATTTGGTTGTATGTATTATTGGGTATGTTCGCCTCGATGGAGTATCATTTCGGTGTTATGTGATGTTTATGTTCTTATGCTTCCTTTTTAATTTAGCATGTATGGATGGCATTATGTTAGAATGTATAATATGGATTAGATGAAGGTAATCCTAAATGCATGTATGTAGTCATCTTATTTAATGCAGTAATTTGGATCATGCAAGAATGTAGATTTGAATAATGGAATGTATTCAGTTATTGATAATGCAATTAAGTATGCATGGAAAGTATTCATTAGTTTATTATGAAATTAAAGTATGTTATGAAATTAGATGCATGACTTGTGTTTTAATGAAAGTTTGAATGTAATGTATGGTTAAATTTTATTGGATGGACTTAATCATGTTATCTATAATTTTAATTTACGGAATGAAATTACCCTTGTTCAAAGCATTATCTTGTCATTAAGTTAACCAGCTTAATTGGATTAATTAGCGTGAGTTGAGTTAAATGTTGAATTAATTAATCACTTTGGGAAACTCTTTAGGTGTTATTTAAGTCTTCCGCTATGTTATCTGAACTTATGATATCTCATTGTATCATTGTGTTGTGTTTAATTTTAAAAAGAAATTATTTGTACTCTATTCTTGTGTTTTAGCTTAATCCCTTCGGGGTTTCCTAGCGGGGCATTACATTACTTATCCTATCCTAGCCTAGCGATGCCTATGTCTATCACATGGTTCTACTCATCAGGATTTATCCTATTGCTTATGTTTATCACATGGTATTGCATTCTAGTGTATATATTTATCACATTGCACTTGATCCTATCTTGATAGAGCACTCACCAGATTTTATCCATTTGATGGCTTATCCTATACTCAACTTAGCAACCATACCTATTTAGGGCACTTTTTGAGTGAGTCCTCTCAACATTTTATCCAATTGGCAATGCATGTTTATCACATGGTTGCTAATTGTAGCCTAGTTTTTAGTTTGTCTTTCTTAGGGGAACATATTTGAGTCAATCCTCTTAGTAGCTTATCCAATTGATAGCATATGTTCATCACAAAACTATCAATTTAGACCTCTGAAGACAAAAATGTGTTTTTACAACATAAACATGATTTTGTCCTACTTAAACCAGCCTTAGCAACACAAACGTGCTTTCTTAGCACATACGCAACATTGTGCTACATATATGCACCTTTTCTACATAGACACATCCTTATGATCTAGATGTGACCCAACAACGAAAACACATCCATATGAACATGCATATGAGATTACCCACATACACACATGCATATGCTACCTAGATGCGTCTGCTCATCACAGATGCACCCAAAATCTACATAGATGCATTTTGACCTAAAATACTGCTTTTGCATTTTTGTTCAAACTACTTCTAAAATGCATTAAATGTGTCATAAATGCAAAAACATACTAAGCGATTTTGAGGTACTTTTTGGCTCACCCATGTTGTTTGGCTGCTAGAACCATCAAACATGATCAAAGTGATGAATCCTCTTTGCCATCTCTCCTACATTGCTAAATGCTCTGATCTCCTGAGTGTTGTGGATGCAAATGAGGATTTTTTTCCTTCTAGCCTCTTTATATAGGTTGTGTATCCCTGTTTCACTATGTCGGTCTCTTGCTTCCCTTTTGAGTGAGTCTTTTTCCCATGTCACCTTGTCACTCTTTCCCATCAGCCTATCTAGCCTTTCTTCTTATCGAGAGATTGTTTATGATATTTTTCAGAATTTTTCATCCAATCTCTTGAGGGGACATATCATTCCCATCTTGAGGCAACTTTGTACCACTTTATTTTATCTTCTTTGAGCCAACACAACAAGTTGCATTGTCTCAAAGAGGGGCAAGATGTAGACACCTAAAATTGTCCTAGCCTAATTAAATAAATATTTTTATTTATTTTATCCCAAGCCTTCTACTAATTAAATAAATATTTATTTATTTAATTAATTCATTTATCCTCTTCTAGGCCTTCCCTATTTAAATAAATATTTTTATTTATTTAAATTATCATTTCCGTCATTAAATAAATATTTTATTTATTTAATTAATTCATTAGCTTTTTCCCTCTATGACACACGTCATTTATCTCTTAATTTTCTTCTACCTACCCCTTCTTATTTTATTATTTTTCCTACCTACCCTTTAATCCTAGCCGACCTTTTATCTTTTCACCACTTAATCCTATCCCTTCATTTTCTAAAGTGTCTTCTATATAAGAGGATTTTTTCATCCTTTCTAATCCTAATGAGCAAGTTTAAGCGACCAAGCAACACTACAACCACAATCTGTTCTTTGTTGAGTTCTTGTGCACACTATAAAATCTAAGAGCAAATTTATCAAACAAGATCAATGGAGATAGGAGGCAGTGGAGATTAAACCCTACTTGGCATGTGAATGGTATTATTGTTTCAATTTGTTGATTTGCATGTTCTTAGGTTTATTCATTAGTGTATGGTGATTTTTTTATTGTAGAACTAGGATTGTTTGTGGTTGGATCTTTATGGTTTTGCAATAGTTTGTCATCATCATTTTTCATTTCACATAGTAACAAACTTGATTGAACTATGCAATAGGACTTAAAGGTAACAATGTATCTAAGAGTCAATGCCAACAATAGTCAACTCAATTTATTTAACATTACATTAACATTATTGATTGAGGGTATAATTTAATTAACATAAATAACATTTATATTAATCGTTGTCAAATTACATACATAGAAGATTTCAATTACTAAAAAATATAAATATATAATAGAACTCAATTCAATTACTTCAACATTAATTAACTTATTTAGATTAAACTAATTATATTATACACATACAAAGTAAACAACATTAATTACTTTACAATTTACCAAACATTGTTTAATTGTGAAAATACAGGGTCACCTAAGAGAATAAATTTAGACCTAATATATATTGTTACTAATTTAGTTTCCAATTAAATTGATTAAAACAACTTTACATACACTATGTATATATATAAATAGATAAATTACTTTATATTAAAATCTGCACTCAACAAAAACTAATAAAGAAATTTACAAATCACTTTATATATAAATAAATAACTTTTATTTCATTTAAGTTTCACTCAAAATATAATAAGGTAACATTATTGGATGATCATACAACAAAATATTTATTCTATGCATAAAACTATATCCAAATCAAAACGAATAACAATGAAACATTACTGGGAAAAATTAAAAAAAAAAAGATTTTGTTGTGCATAAACATGGTAACAAGGAAATTCCAACCTAAAATTTAAACTTCTAATATTTTGGAGGAAAACTATACTCTATTAAACCAGACTATTAAATTTAAGCAACAAAACCATTATACTTTATCAAATATTGGATAGGAAACCTAAAACTAAATATGAGCCTCTCCAAAACATTACAATTTAGTGTTGCTCACATTTGCTTTAAGATGATCTCTGAAAACATAGAGGTGACAAAATGGAAAACCCCCCCTAACCCCCCTAATTGGATAGAGAAAAAAATTGCTAAAAGATGGAAGCTCCCCCCTAGTTTTGAAATCTTCAACAACAATGCCAAAAACAAAAGAAGTTTGACCAAATGGTCAACCTCAAAATTACACTGGTATAAGCTGAACTTTGATGGTTTAGCCCAAAATACCTGTCAAGCAGGAGGTGGAATCATCCGTGACCATATGGGGAAAACTATGGCAGCCTACGCATGCAACCTAAAGAACAATATTGTCACTCAAGCAGAGGGAATGGCCCTCCTATGGGGTCTGAAATTTGCCAACTCCATAGGAATTAAACATATGGAAATTGAAGGAGACTCACAGATTATTGTGGAAATGGTGAAAGGGAGATCTACTGCTGGTTGGAGAGTGGAGTCCATTTTGAGGGATGTTAGAAGCCTTTTGGCCAACCTAGATGGCTTCACCATCCGTCATATCTTTTGAGAAGGAAATGAAGCTGCCGATTGCATGGCAGTGGTGGGAAGGCTACAAAATGACGTACGATGTTGGAGGGACCCCAGTCTGTTGCCAGTCACCACCAAGGTGATCTTGGAAAGGGAAAAAGCCTATGTCCAAGATGAAACCATTTTATCTGCCCAAAGATGAAGGAAACCAGCTTTCAAATTTTAAGTTGGGACAGAATCTTGCCCATTATGATCTCAAATGGCCATGTATCAAAGGTAGGCTTAGTCAGCACTCCCACAAGGGATGGAATTATGATGATAGTACAGGTATCGGGAATGATTATTCCCTAATTATTACCTGGATTGAGCCAACAAGTGATGATAAAGGTGAAGGAAGGGAAAGGTCAAATCACACTGGCTCGATTGAAGGTCCGCACGTTCCTAGTAGATTTCCTAATTCTTATATCTACTCAGACATAAGGGATAATAATCACCTCGATTATTACATCCTCTTATCTCAAGTTCGACACAGATTTTATATCAACTTTTCCTTAATTCTACCTTGGCTCTGCATTTTTGCTGGAAGGACTCACATTCACTTTGTTAAGCTGGAGGAACTGAGAATGGGGGGGATAGGCTCAAACTGGAACTCGATAAAGTGGATGAGTTTAGAGCAAAACTAGCGATGTGGTTCATCTGCTCAGAGGGCAGCATTGATAAGTTCATGGAAAATATGAAGGAAAATGATGAAAGACTATCCAAGCAATTTGTGACTTCCTGGGAAGATAGAAGAGTTACCATGGGGAGTATCTCATTTGAAATCAATGAAGAGGTTATAGCCCAAGTGACGGGTCTTTCTATGGAGGGAAGGAAATGGAAAAAGCAGAGTTGTATTGTGGATACAACTAGTTTGAACCAGTTCTTTCGCGAGGGCAAAAACCCTATTAAGAGGGCTGGTGGATTCAACGGGGAGGAGCTCCTCACCCATGGGATGAGGTCTGTTATATTGTGATGAAGTATTTCATGCTGGAGGGAAGGTATGGTATCTTCTATTACTACCATCTCCCTTTCCTTAACCATTTGAGAAATAAGGACTATATTTCCATTATGTTTTTCTTGCTACATTCTTTGGATGCTAATGTTAAGGACATTGTTGAAGCTAAGAAAAAAGGGAAAGATTTCCCCATCCTCCACCAAGGCCTCATTCTTCACCTGTACAACTTCCACCTCGCCCTCTACCTGTTTTGTTCCATCTCCGTCTAGAATGTGACTAATACTAGCCCTTCAACCCACCCTTTTTCTAAAAATGATGCTAGTCTCCCTCGGCTCCCGGAAATTGGCTCTTGTAGCAAGAAAAATAAAAAAAACTCCCCTGAGGAGGTCAGAACTCCCAAGAAAGTCAGAATCTAGGAGATTGATTCTGACATGGAAATTACCGAAGAGGCCAATACCCCCCACCACTCTAGCAGGCTTGCCTCTAAACCCTTGGAAAAATCTTTGAGAGACCCCTCCTCTTCACATGACACTGGAAATTCCATCCCAACTGATAATATGGTTTTTCTCTACCATAACCTAACCCCTCAATCTGTCAGGTCCACCCAGGCTTTTGAAAGCGCCACCTCTTCAAAGAGTCCAAAGCTTGCAAATTTCCCCTCTCTAACTTTGAGACTGGATAAAATGATGGTTGTGGAGGAGGCAAGTAGCATAAAAGAGGAGGAGGAAAACAACCTGGTGGAGTTGGAGAAAAAGATGGAGGCCCTTTCTGATAATGTGCAGGTTATTAGCAGCAGACTGGAGGTGGCAAAGTCCAAAATGCATGATGTTTATAAATTTGCGCTAAATGTTATGCGCTACTCGGCTACCACTCTATGCCTCATGTAGGAAAGTGTGTCCAAAGGTAAAGGCAAGGATGATGAGGACTACAAGGCCCTGTTCAAATTCCTCACCAAGGAATGGGCAAGAAAGCTCCTCCCCAAGAGGAGCCATGGGAAAAATAAGTAATTTTCTGTATGCAGAGGAAAGCTAGCTTTTTCCTATGTTTAGTAGCCTATGGGTGGATAGTGTTAGCCTATGCTTTTGTTTATGTTTCTATGTTTATTGCCTTGCATGGCAAATGTCTAAAACTCTACTTATTACTAATTTAATTCTGATAAACTCTCATACAATGATAATTGTTTTTGATAGAGGCAAAAGGTTGTAACTCTACTGATTATCTGCAGACAGTGGTCCTTCCACTGGTCTTCTTAATGTTCCTATGGGTCAGCCCCCTTGTGTTTTGGCTGCTTTTAATATAAAAAACATTACAATTTAAATAATTATTGTATAGGAAACCCTAAAATGCAATTCAAACATCCCAAAACATAATAGTATAATAAAATATTGTACCGGAGAATCCTAAGATCAAATTATAGCAACCAAAACCTTAGAACTTATTAAAGCACATCACTAGCTTGAATGCAAAGAAAGGACAACTACCTGGTCAAACTATTTCAACCTATCATGATGATTGGCTGGGTGTATTGTTTCTAACCTTGGCGTAATGTTTATCTACCTAGGGCGTATGTATTCTAGCTTAGGCATGGGATCTCTCCTTCCCCACAAAGGTGAGGGAGCACCCGCATTGTGTGAGTGGAGTGCCCACACTTGGGTGGTCACTCCCCATGTAGGTGGGACTCTCCCATTTTGTGTGGGTGGAGTTCCTAGGCCTTGATGGGAGTACCCCCATGCAAGCCAAAACATAGAAAAAAATAAAAAATAAATAGCTCCAAATAGATAATTGCCAAATCTGGTTTCTACATCCCGAGTAAGGTATTAGCTAGGATAGCTTGTATGGTAAGAGGAGGGGGGAGAAAAACTAATATATCACCCAATGTATATTATCACAAGTAGCATAAAATGAAACCTCAAATGGCTAAGGCATTATTGGGAATATATAAATATATATATCAACAATACATGATTATAAATGGTTTAATTTGGCTAAATCATTCAAGAAAGGAAAGATGAGGAAACTAAACATGAATAATTAGGCAACAAAAGGAAGGCTCTGTCCAAATGACATAAGATAATGTTTAAGGCATATACACATTAATCAAAACCAAACAAAGTAGTAGCACAGGCTAAATCCCATCCCTAAACACTATGCATCAAGAGAGAGGCAATTTGTAAACCAACATTATTCAAAATGGTATTTGATCCTTCCTTGAATCACAACAAACCAAAATAGTTTGAGACCAATTCTAATCCTTCAATTCGGCCAAAATTCCTTTTCACTTCCCATCTCCAATCCTCCACACCAAGCAAAAGAATTTTTTTCCCAAAAGCCAAAAACCTCCTCTCTCAAAATGAATCTGAGAAACTTTAAGCCACATTATTTATAATATTGAAATTATTTAATAAATTTAATTAATTAATTACCTTTGTTGATTAATTTATTTACAAGCTTATAAGGTTACATACACACACATATTCATTTATTCACTTAATTCATTAGTATGCATTTAAATATAAATATATATTACATCCAATTGTCACTATGCATTTAATTTAACCTTTTCTTAAATTACTAATTATAATTATAACTTTATAACATAACCATAACACAATAATTAGAGTTCATACTCAACTGACTTAAATCATACTGCACAACAGATGACCTAGCTGACTAAGACCAAAAGCATGCAAAGGTTAAGGGTATTATCCCTGCTCCCACATTGGAGCAACAATGAGGTGGACTCCTAGGACTTGTATGCTATCTCCCACTACCACCACTAGAAGCCATTTAGGGCACACTAAGTCCTATGATTAGGAGTTTATTTTATATGTGCATATATATGAGTAGCATATACCATCAATAGAATGAATATGATTGTGAACTCATATGCCTCTTTGAATGAGTGATATGAGGTTTCAATCAATTACTATATTCATATAACATTCATGTTAGTACAATAATCATTTCTAATTCTATTTTCAATAACATATAATTCTAAGCATAATGCGAGTAAAGCATGTATCACTGCATATACTAAACATTTGCTTAATCAGAAACATCACTATAATCAATGTCATGATCTAGTCAAAACAATAAATCTAACCATAAATTCATCAATGAAATAAATATCTATCATCATGATAAAGTATCAGAGATCAATGATAAGTCCAATGAAATATAGATAAGCAAGATAGGAGAGGGGCATCATATCCTCCCTCTAGAACTAGGCTTACTCCTAGAAGCCTGCAAACAAGTATGGATATAACTCCCTCATATTTATTGCATCCTCCCATGTGGCAGATGACTCATCATTTGGGTCCCACTGGATGCTGACCTGGTTGATGGATCGACCCTTGAGGGTTACTCCTCACTGTTGTAGAATGCATGTGAGTTCCAATGCTAGTTGGCCATCCTCTACCTGCAAGGCATTCTAGTCCAATACATGGCTGACATCAGAAATATATTGCCAAAGTACATATACATGAAAAAATCATGAATACAAGCTAGGTTGGGCAGAAACGCTAAGCGATAGGTAACTGGTCCTATCCTCTCAAGATTCTCAAAGAGTCCAACAAAGTGAGGCACCAACTTAAAACCTTTTCCATAGTGGATTGGGATTTTTTGCAGATGCACTCTCAAGAACACTGTATATCCCTCTGAGAATTGTTGATCAACCCTATGAGCATCTGTATACTTCTTTCCATTGATCATGCACTACCATCAAATTCTCTCGAATGCGCTCCACCCGCTACCCCATATCTTGAAGCATCTCTGGACCCAAGAGAACTCGATCCTCCAACTAGTCCCAACTCAAAGGGGTAAGGCAAGGATGACCATACAATGCTTTAAAAGGAAGCATCCCAATTGAACTATGATAACCATTATTGTGTTAGGATTCCCAAAGATAATGAGAGGGGGGGTGAATCAGTATCTAACCGGTTAATAGATTTTCTGATCTTATTGAATAAATTGCATTCCAAAATAGTGTACCAGTAAACAAGAATTAATGCAGTAAATATGAACAATAAACACAACATAGAAAGCACACCATAACACAAGATTTTTGGTGAGGAAACCTAGTGTTGGAAAAACCTCGGTGGGATTTGTGACCCACAATATTCACTCACTGGCCAATGAATGGATATTACTTAGAAAATGTGTGCCTGCACATGCAGGAAGGCCAACTCATCTACTATGCTAGGTTCAGTACCGATTTAAGCTCATACAACAACCATAAACCTTACTCCAAAATCTGCCTCAATATTCGCTGTCCTATTTCAAAAAGATCTACAAGATCTCATACTTATATATGAGTCTTATTACAATATGCCATGTCGGCTTACAAAAAGATCTTACAAATAAATACAATATGCAATAAACAAAATCTTGTCGGCCAAGGTGCCGGTAATCATCTTTGTCACTACCGGTAAACTATCTGTCAATGTAGAGTCTATCGATGCTAGTGCCTGCCAGTGCCATAGGATTGCAAAGTTGCCATCAATGACAATACCTTCAATCACCTACAATTTCTCATTGGAGTGTGCAATGCCAACATATTGTAGGCAAATTCCACCAGGTATAAGTAATCTTCTTATCACATTTATTGATCCATCACGTACAATCACAACATTTCCTCCAATACCTAGTTTACTCTCTCGATTTGACCATCAGTCTCTAGGTGATATATCAAACTAAAATTCAGCCAAGTCCCTAAGGCATGTTGTAGAGAAGTCCAAAAGGTTTAAGTGAAAACTAGATCTTGGTCAGAAATGATCTTGTGAGGAATAAAATGTAGCCTCACAACCTCCTCCATAAATACTTGAGTTACTACCACTATCATGTAAGAAGACTGAATGGGCACAAAATGTGCCACCTTGGTGAATCTATCCACAATGACCATAATGGTTTCATTCCTTTGAGAAAAAACTAGAAATCCTACAATAAAGTCCTTAGAAATGATATCCCATTTCCAGTCTAGAATGAGATTCGACTGAAGGAGTCTTGTGGGATGTTGGTGCTCCACTTTCACACCCTCTGACACTCCAAACACTGAGCAAAATAATCAACAATGTCTCTCTTCATTCCAAACAAATAATACACTTGACGAAGATCAAAATACATCTTGTTCACACTGGGATGAGTAGAATAGGGTGCACGATGTGTTTTTTACAGTCAAAGTGCGTTAACCATCTAACAAAGGGACATATATCTGGCCCAAATGCCACAGAAGTCCATTGGATTCCAAGGAGTAACCTAAAATCTACCCTCCAAAACTCTTCCTACCTCAATCCTTGATCTCACCTTCTGATCTCAAGTGTTTGAAGGAAGGGCCTGAAGGATCTAACTCTGCATGTCAACCCCAAGAGTCAATGATGAGATCTCATGCCTTTGCCTACTCAAGGAATTGACCACCATGTTCTCCTTTCCCTAAATGTACTTGAAATCAAAGTCATATTCACAAAGGAACTACAAGCTCTAATGGTCATTGTGAAACTCAAACCGATGTCCCAAGAGAAAGTGCCTCCATCATACAAATGCATGTACTACAATTGCTAACTCAAAATCATGAGTGGGATAATTCATTTCATGATCCTTGAGTTTGTGAGACTCGTAGGCAATCATGTGTCCTTCTTGCATAAGGATTACTTCCAAACCTTCCAAGGAAGCATCTATGCACACCATGAAATATCCTACTAGATCTCAAACAACTAAAATGGGAACACTAGTCAATCTCTCCTTAAGTGTCTGAAATGCGACTTCATGCCGCTTTGACCAAAAAAAATTCTTCCCTTTCCTCTACAAGGAAGTAATGGGGTAAGCTATTCTTAAGAAATCCTCCACAAATTGACAGTAATAACCTGCCAACCCCATGGAAATGAAAACCTTTAATAAATTGGTGGGTGTTGGCCACTCCATGGTTCCCTGAATCTTAGAGGGATCAAGTGAGATACCCTCTCTAGAGATAACATGCCTTGAATACTTCACTAATGTCTGAAAAAAATCACTTAGCCAAATTGGTGTATAAATGATTATCCCTAAGACACTGCAAAACCTACCACAAATGAACCTCATGGTCTTCTATAGACCTCGAATAGATCAATATGTCATCCAGAAACACCAAGACAAAGTGGTCAAGAAAAGCATAGAACACACCATTCATCAAGCTCATGAACATAGATGGTGCATTGGTCAATCCAAATGGAACCACTAAAAACTCATAGTATCCATAGTAGATTCGAAAAGATGTTCAATGAATGTTTACTTTAGGAATACAGAGCTGATGGTACCCAGACTTTAGATCAATTTTGGAGAATACTTTAGCTCCCTTAATCTCATCAAAAACATCGTCAATCCTTGACAAAGGATATATGTTCTTGATAGTGACCTTGTTTAGTTGTCGATAATCAATACACAAGTGAAGAGATCCATCCTTCATCTTCACAAAAATGATGGGTGCTCCTCATGGAGAAACACTTGATCAGATGAACTCCTTAGCCAACAATTCCTCTAATTGTAGGCGAAGTTCACTCAATTCCTAAGTTGTCATCTTAAAAGGTGCTCTAGAAATAGGTTCCACTCCTGGGAAAAGATCAATATGAAAATATATGTCATGCATAGGTGGCCTACCTAGAATCTCTTTAGGAAACACTTTTCAAATTCTTGAAGAAGGGGATGACTATCAAGAGAGATATCCTAACTCTCACCCTCATCTACATCATCCACAATTACAACAAATATGCAACACCCCTTTTGCATCAACCGCTTCAATTGCATTACAAAAATTATTTTTAGAGAGATAGGCCTCTGAACTCCTTCAATTTCCACATCCACTCCAAAATCATCCACACACCTAATTGCCTTTTGTCGATAATAAATGTTGGCTCTATTGGCATGATTGGTATAACTAATGTAAATGAGGTGATGCCATTGAAGATGGATGACTGAACCGGTAGAAGTTAGAAGATTGAGATTTTATGTTTAGATGACATGATTAGTTATTTGTGTTTTCACTGAAGGCAACAGATGTTATATGATTTCTGATGTTTGTTTTGTCATCTAAGTGATTTAGTCTACTAGAGATAGGGTTTACCGACAATATACAGAAGACTGTGAAATAGGACTTTAACCGGTAATGTAAAGATGTTTTGCTTGAATCGAGTGATCGGTGATGATTGGTGATTTGCAGTTTGGAATGTAAGATTGTATCATGGAAATAAGTATTTGTAATGATCTGTATATTGATCAAATATGATCTCTTATGATTTGTATTGTAATTCCATGATGTAATTAGGGTTTAGTGGCTAGCCTAGTTGAGATGGCTATTTATGTTGACATAGTTGGTGATTATCAGGTCAGTGGTCTTAGAAGAATGTGTTGAGCCATCCAAGAGAAGTGTGCGATCTTCTAGAGAGTTGTAGAGTGTTGAGCATAACTGGATCTGATTTAGCAAGCTAAGAAGTGTAAGTAATAGATCACTTTTTCACTATTGTTTCCTAATAGTTGCAATAGGTTAAATCCCTTAACCGGGTAGGTCCTAATAGGCCTTAAACATTTAAGTCCTCTAATAGGGAAGCTCTCAAAAAAGAGTGGTAAATCCTCTCACGAGGTTGATCCTAACAGATTATCAAGCTCCTAACTAGGCTACTAGGCTAATCCCTTAACCAGGTGACTCCTAACAGGGTCTGCTCCCAACAGGGCATATTGTAAGCTCCTAATAGGGCTAAGTTCCTAATAGGGCATACTTCAAAAGAGTACAAATCTTTGTGGGTACCAACTCCCACCATGGTTTTTCCCATTTGGGTTTCCACATCAAAATTATGGTGTTCATGTGTGATATGCTTTTCATGTGATGTTGTTGTTTATTTTTCACTTGATGTATTAAGTTTGAACACATCGGTTATGTTAGTTTATCAAAGATTAATCAATGAGTACCAGTACTAATAAAGTTGGTAAAAGAACTGTTAAATGTGGTTAATGAGTTGGTAAATGAGATACTTTGGTCTGATTAATAAATTTGTAGAAGTGGTAAATGAAGTGTTAGATCTGATAAAGAGTTGGTTGATGTGATAAATGATTTAAGATTTGTTGCAAGTTTGATTTGGATTTGAAGTTTTATAATTTGAATTAATACTGATTCACCCCCCCTCTCAGTATTAATCAGATCCTCATAGAATTAACAATTGGTATCAGAGCTTTGGTCCTCTATTTGTAGAAAGCCTAACCGCTTGAGGGAAAGATTCTAAGGAAGTCAAGATGATGAAGAAAGAGGGTCCTAAATTCAACAAGGATAACTACAAGATCTGTAAAGAAAGAATGAAGATCTACATCAAAGTTCTTGGTGCACAATATTGGAAGAAAGTTGAAACAAAATATGTTGCTCCTACTTCTACTCCCTTGACACCAGATGAACTCAAAGAGCAGCAAGAGAACATGCAAGCCTTAGAAGCTATTGTAAGCAATTTATCTAATTCAAAATATATTGATGTTCAAGGATGGGAAACTGTAGGTGAGGTTTGGGAAATTTGGATCTAATCTATGGAGGAGATGAGCATGTACAGAGAGCCAAAGAGGAAATCTTGAGAGGAAAGTTTAATGACATGAGAATCCTTTCAGGAGAAAATATTGCACAGTATGGTCATAGAATCAAAGAAGTTGTTGGTGGCATAAAGAGTGCTGGAGGTAAAATAGATGATGATACAATAGTAAGTAAAATGCTGAGAACTCTTCAACCTCAATATTCTATTAGAGTTTTTTCAATCCAAGAACTTAGATCTATTTCAAAGGATAAGGTAATTGTTGATTCATTGATTGGTAAGCTTATAGCTTTTGAGTTGAATAGTTTTGACAATAGTGTGACAAAATCTACTTAATCTTCCTTTAAAGCTTTTGTTACTGGTTCATCTGCTAGAAAAAGAAAAGATATATGTCAAAATCATGATCACAGGTTAATTCATGGAAGTAACCAGGGAAATGAAGATAATGAAGATAATGCGATGGAACTTCAGGCATTGTTAGCAAAAATATTTCCAAGAGGAACCGGTAAGTATAAAGGAAACATACCTTTGAAGTGTTTTTCTTATAGTAGAATTGGTCATATTGCTGCTAATTGTCCTAATGTTGACAAGAAAGAGAAATTTAGAAAATATAAAGGAAAGGAAAAAAAGAAATGTTATGTTGCAGTAGATGAAGGTGTGACCGATGAGGAGTCTGAAGATGAAGATGACAATGAAGAAATTGTGTTTGTAGCTGTGAAGGAGGAACTATCAGATGAAAAGGCATTGGTATCTCATGTGGATAATAGTGATCAATGGATTATAGATAGTGGCTTCTCACACCACATGACGAAAGACAAAAGTAAGTTCATAACCCTTGATGAATTTGATGGTGGTGTTGTTAGATTTGGTAATAACTCTCCTTGCGTGGTGAAAGGTAAAGGTTCAATTTCTCTAAATGAGAAGAGTAATGCTGATGATGTGTTTTGGGTAGATGGTCTAAAGCATAATCTTTTAAGTGTTGGCCAACTCAATGATAAAGGTTATTTGCTTGAGTTTAAAAGTGGAGTCTACAGAGTTCTTGGAGGTAATGGTGAATTGATTGCTACCGGAAAGCAAACTAGAGGTAACTTATTCTATTTGAATAGTAATGTTAATAATTGTTTGGTTGCAAGAATGGAAGATTTTGTTGTGGCGTAAAAGATGTTGTCATGTTAATTTTGATAATTTGGTTAAGGTAAGAAAGTCAAGTGTTGTAAGAGGATTGCCCCAACTTGTTAAATTGGATAATGTGATGTTCAAAGATTGTCAAATTGGTAAGATGACCTCTATTTCTTTCAAGAGAAAGAATTGTACTTCTAAGAATATTTTAGATTGGGTACATACTGATCTCTGTGGTCCTATGAGAACAAAGAGTTATTATGGTGATAGCTATTTCATTCTTTTCACCGATGACTATTCTAAAATGATGTGGGTGACATTTTTGAAGGAGAAATCAAAAGCATTTAGTAAATTTAAATCATTTAAAGCTCTAGTTGAGAATGAAATTGGTAAGAACTTGAAGTGTTTAAGATCAGATCGAGGAGGAGAATTCACATCTGATGAATTTGTTAAGTATTGTGATGAATAGGGTATCAAGAGATAGATGTCAGCTCCGAGGACACCAAAGCAAAATGGCATAGTAGAAAGGATGAATAGGACAATAATTGATGTTGCTAGAACCATGTTATTATCAAAGATTACTTTAGTGGTGAATATTTGCCAATGGCAAATTTTTCACGTTGGTGACCTAGGAAATGGCAAATATTTTGTACCGACTGGGGGTGGCCATGTCGCCAAAACATTATCAATTTCTATCAAATTCATGACCTGATCGCCATATGTTTTATGTAATTAAATGTTTCTATGCAAGGATTTCACCAATACAATATACATTGGGCACACGGTAAATTTAATTTTTTCGCCTACACTCTCCGAGGTTGCCTTAATAGACGACCATAATTCGTCTATAGGCATGTGAATATTTGTTCACTAGGAGGACCCGATTCGCCTGACATTTTGCCGATGCATGTCTCCATTCAGCCCAACTTTCACCAACTATATTGTATTTTCCAATTATTTGGATGACCCATAATTGCCTTAAAAATTACATAAGTCGTGTTATAGTTACGCGAGATTCACCAAATATTTGTATACCATTTAAAATTCCCATGAAATTCGCCATATAAGGATTGGTTTGAATACATGCAAAGATCAGATCTATCTCTACACAATCTGGTGGGTTCTAGGCTCTGAATTCTAATCAATAGAAAATTTTCAGACTAAGGAAATTCATTGTTGTTGTTGACTGCATTGGTGACTACTAGTGACCTAAAGGTGAGCGATCATATTTTTGAAGTGTTATGATGCTATTTTGAATTTATCTATATTTTTTTGCACTGTTGAGTTCATTTTTATTCAGTGGTGACCCATCAGTGCCAAGTGGTCAGTCAAGACATTCAGACCTCAAACATCTAGATTGTAGATCGTGGGGCCAATGAAACATATATTATACTTTATAATCTATCATTGCTTCTTCAACAAATTGATATTTTTTTGGCAACCTTTATTTTGTTGGAGATGTCAAACAGGAAGAAGAGTAGGAAACCCGAATGTGGGGAAGGCCATGAGAGGCCAACAAAAAGAAGAACGTTGTCTTCGTACTTTGGCTTTGGAAAAGAGTGTGGTGAAAATCAGGAAGGTACATCATCACAAGTACAAGTATGAAATTCACAACCTACACCACATGTTGAAGATGACGATGAACCTAATATCTCAGATCAGGATGATCTCGAAGAAGATTATCTGGTAGATGCCCAAGTTAGCCAGATTGATATAATCAAGTTAGGTGATAATGCCATTGATGATAATGCATGGAAGGGAAAAGAAAAGCCAGATCAAAAAAGGATGAACCACAATAAAAAAAGGATCAGGAGTGGGATATGTCGGTGAGGAATTTTCAAATTAATTGGGAATCAAAGTATCCATTCATTGAACCAGTGGAGAATCTAATTGAAGGTGAGCCTCCAATAGAATGCAGGTGTAAGATTTACACTTGGAAACATAACAAGGAAATTAGGTTGTAGCTAAAATTTGACACCATAGAAAAGCATATGGGTAAAGTTTATGAAAAGCAAATGATAGATGGGGTTGAAAAATTAGTGATAAGATGGAAAACAATGGAGGAATGTAAGCATGTGAGGAATGCCAAAGAGTATTATTTTCATGAGAAAATATAGACGAAGCCTATTGAAGTTAAAGGTTCTATTGAAGCTAGTTTTGGAAAAGCAATGCAAATAGAACAACTAGGAAAGTTGTTCAGTTAAGCGTTGATTTTTATATTTTGAGCAAAGGGTGTGCTATGGCAGATTTCCCATCAATTAGTTGTTTATTACAATTTTTGAAAGTTTGTAACTATCCTAATAGACACTAGTCAATAAACAGTGAATGGGAATGGGCAAGTTGTCTTGCTGAGGTTGAAAAAGAAGATGTAAAGAAAAAATAAGAGAGTCAAACTTTATTGCATTTTCTTTAGATGAAGTTACAGCAGTAGAAAATACTTCATGGGTATGCATTCATGTTTATACTATAGAGAATCATACCCGCAAACCTCATCTACTATCTGTTGGTAAAATGAAGGAGAGTGTGACAACAAAAAATTTATTTCAACTAGTAAAGAGAAGTTTAATTGAATATGGAGGTATGGATGACATGACGGTTGCCAAAAAATTGGTTTGTGTTGGAGTAGATGGAGCTTCAGTAATGCAAGGTCATAGGAATGGTCTTTGTACAAATATTGAAACTTTATTTGCACCATACATTACTGCAATTCACTACATGGCTCACAGAATGAATCTAGCTTTTGGAATTGTGAGAAAATTTGCTTCAGTTAAAAAAATTGAAATTTTAATCAGAGAGCTCTACTCACACTTTTGTCGAAGTCCCAAGAGATTTATGGAATTTCAACACTTTGCTGATGGAATAACTAATGGGAACAAGCTTCTCAAGGAGAATTATACCAGATGGATCTCTTTGGATGGTCAAACACATCTAGTTTTTTCAGAATATCCATCCTTGATTGGACTATTTCACACAACTCGTGATGAATCAGATCAACCAAAATTTCTTGAACTTATTCAGAGGTTAAGTAATCTAGAAACACTCTTAACTTTTTCAGCTCTTCTGCCCATACTAGAGGAAATAAGGAATATTATGATGGCTTCCCAAAAAAGAGCTCTGTAAATTGTAGAAAATGTTGCATTGTGTAAGATGACATGCATAACCCTCGACAATCTCTATCGAAATCAACCAACACTATCTAATGAAAAATTTGTTAAGTGGCTATTATCTCATCATTCATCCTTCGTAGCAGGAGTAAATCACCCTACAAAATTTTATTTGAGTCCTTATCTTTATAGAAATTCCTTGGTTCAATCCTTAATCCATTTGTAAATTGCCTCTTAATCTATAGCGCTAAGTTTTAATGGTCTGTTTGAACCCCATGAACTCATTAAACCATTCTGAAGGGAGTTCATAGTGTTCATTTAGGTTCCATGGGTTCTAAGGTTTCTAAAAGGTTTTCATGCTAACATTCACTCAAAGTGTTTTGCAATAGTTCTTTTTCATGATCGTGTATGATGTGTTATATCTTCTTTCTCCAGGCCATGAACCCTTTGAACCTATTTCAAATAGTTCAGTGGTGTTAAACATGTTCAATGAGGTTCAAAAGACCAACGACACTTAACAGAGTTAATCTTTTCAAAAGAGATTTTTCTTAGTGCAGTGTATGCTTTGCACTACCTGAACTCTCATGAAGTCAGTTCAGATTGTTCATGCATGCTCAAATCAAGTGGATCCAATGGGCTAAAAGACATGATGGTGCATTTATTGCTAGGTATGATGAAGATTGAACCATATCTTGGGTGACGTCAACTAGTTGAGTTTTCAAGGGAAGTAATCATTTTTGGGAATTGGCGGTTACTCCAAAAATGCTGCCATGCATTCAATGTATGTGTGCGATGTCCAATCCCAATGCTCAACACATTTGAGTTGACGATTGGAATTAATGCACTAAATAAGTTTGTATCACTTCTTTTTCTATAAGGTATGAAGTGATTAATTTCTGAAAACTTGTTCTTCATTACTGTAGAGTTTTTGGATAGAAGGTTTGTTTACTGGTAGTCGTCCGACTGGTCTCAACTATGAAGGTAAAGATAAGAAGCCATCTCACATCAAGCACAAGCTTAATTTGGCTCTGGAATTTTCTACTCCTCTATAAACAAGGTCACAAAGTGATGCATAGAAGAGAATGGATGAGATCAAAGACACGGAGGCTAAAGACAAAATTCTTGATGCTCAGATTTTTGAAGTCAAGGACCTTGACAGCGACATTGTCAACACCATGGATTCTCATGCGGTCACTGTAGCCATGACACCACCACCTAAGGTGATTGGAGGAATAGCTAGTTCAAGTGTAACTCCTAAATGGCTAACCACTTCAGTAAGCAAGAAGCAAAGTTTCATTCCAGTGACCATCCCAATTTAGGACATGGTGGTTAAATACACGGGGAGGGGTCCCAAACAAAAGAAGTTCAAAACAACTGCCAGATTGGATGTTGATAAAGAGACTGGGAAGTGGGTTGCCGAGATTGCTTCTTATAAGCCCAAAAATGAGAATAAAGAGGTAAATGTAGAGGACTTTGAGATCACCAAAGTGGAGCTTGGGAACATGAGTAGAGATTCAGATAATCACCTTTTCCAGTTATCAACTAAGAAGATGCTCACTAGGTCAGAAAAAGATGGGTAGGAGAAAAGAGAGATAAAGCGACATATCAAAATTCTTGCTCAATTCATTGATAGTATTGGCCGCTTTGGAGCACTTCCCATATCACATGCTTCAGAAAGTTTTGACCCTACTACACTAGAGAACAAGAAGCTGATGGGTCAAGTTCAGCAAGCCAAAAGCATTGCGGGGGCTATGGAGAAATGGATTGAAGGAGTGATTAGAGATGGCAAAAAGTATATCACAAGCTCTAGGAAGTTATGCGATGAGATGCAAAGACTCATTACAGAGATTCAAAATCAGATCGTTCCATGGGAAGAAGAAGAGCATAAATGGGAAAATGTCTTGCCCATGCTCACCAAGGTAGAAGAGTACGGAGCCACCAAATTTTTGACAGAACATTCAATCAAGTTGGAAACTAATGAGTGCCAACTCTTTGTATTGAAGAAGACTATAATGTGGTAGGTAATCACATTCAAGTTTGTGATTTTTGATACCAGGGTTTCTAGTCATGAGCTTCAGGACTTTCAGTTTAGCTTGGTCAATGACAATAAAGTGGTTAATCCAGACCATGATTGGCAACTAGGACTTTGTGGGCTAAACACACAGGATGCAGTAAAGGCTTTTAGGCTGAACATGGAGAAAGTTAAAGCCAAAGGCAATTTTACTCCCAAAGATATAACACAAATCACCCAAATCAAGTCCATGACATTTATTGGTAATGATCAATTACCTAAGCATGCCGAGAAAATGGTGAAGCACAGGTGGGATAAGGAAGCCACAAAAGCAAAGATCAGTGCCATGAAAAACCTGAGTTAGACTATAATTTAGGAGCTTGCAACTACCCACGATGCCCAGAAAAGTGGAGGAGAGGATGGTGATGGAGAAGAGGCATACCGAGTTGATAATGCATTATTTTTATTTATTATGTTTTTTTCATAATCTAGCAATGACTTTGGAACATCTGTCCCTCAAATATGTTGTTGGTTTTTATAACTATTTCGGACTAGGCCAGGTTTTGAGGGAGACCTCCTCTGTTCTTTAAAGCTACTATAAATTAGATTAAGAGAGATAGAGAAGGGGTTGGAATAAGCGACTTAGATTTTTTTTTTAGAAGTTTGGTTTTGGTTGGAAGGAAGTCATCAATTTTCAAACCTGAAATTGGAAAGAACTTATACATGTATTATTGTGTCTTTGTTGCATGAAATATATATATATATATATATATATATATATATATATATATATATATAAAGATCATATGCATTTTGGAGAAGGAAATCCTTTGAGTTTTCAATCCGTGTAATGGTATTTCTTTGCAAATATTAATCTAATTAAATGATTGTGATCACCTTTCTGATGGTAAATGTTGTTATCATTCTAGGGCTTCTTTCTATGTGATTTAAAAAAAAGGATATATGTTTGGAAAGAGACTTTGTTTCTCTTGCTGATTTTCTATGAAGTGTTGAATCGGTGTTTTTGAACTTAGTTTTGATTACCTCTGTTTTATATGGTGAAGTGTCTTGAAGAATAGTTTTTTCTAAAATATGTTAGCCTCTCATCTAAGAATGAAGTAGGCAGCCTTACGTGCTTTCAGGTTAAAAGCATACTAGTTTATTTAGTTAGATTATTCCCTGAATAACTAATGGAGGGAGTTGTACCTATCAAAAATTCAAAGGGAAGTGATGCATACCACACTTAACCAATTGTTTAGTTGAACTTTTGTCTTTCTAAAAGTGTAACAGAGCTTTGAATTAATTTAATTAGAAGAAGGACAAAATCTGTTCACTAACATATTTTTGGCGACTCCACTATGGAGATTGACATTCAATAGATCAGTATGTTATATATTTGCTAAAAATAAAACTCAACCAACAGTATCAATAAAGATCACCTGGTGTTAGAAAAAGAAGAAGAAAGAGAACGGTTGATAGAGTTTTTTAGAGGTCCTAAAAGAATCAACACTGGATTCTCATCCTTATACTAGATCACAAAGGAGGGAGGGAGTTTTTGATAACATTTTTGAAAAACTACAAGGGTTCTCATTCTCTACAAATTTCACTCCCAAGAGAAAGGCTAAAAGTAGACCTTCTTCCCATACTAGAACTACTCCCAAAATATCTCAATCTTCTAGCAATTGGCAAACAGTAACACTTTCTAGAATCCAAGCTCCTCCTCTTGTAACCATTTTTCCTTCTTCAATCATGGCCCAACCATGGGGTGCTGTAGTTGGCCCTCTGCCAATAATCCTCTTTCAAAAGAGGCTAGGGATGTTTTACCTAAGTTTAATGGAGATGGGAAAATCTCGGTTGAAGAACATTTGAATTCCTTCAATGTAGCCACTGGGATACTAGCAGTACAACATGAAGATGTGGTTGTTAGGCTCTTCGCCCAAACTCTTACTGAGGGAGCAGTAGATTGGTTCAGTCATCTACAGGCTGGATCCATAATTGATTGGCAAACAATGAAAATTTCTTTTGAGAAACGGTTCAAGAGTGTTGATGATGAGCACTTACTTTTGGCTCAACTCACACAAATGAAGAAGGAGATTCATGAGCCAATGAGAGATTATATGGCTAGGTATAATAAGATTATTCATAGGATTCCCTAGGCAAAAAGACCAACTACTGATAACCAACAATGTTTCTTTATAAATTCTATGCCTCCTAATGTTGGTTTCCATCTCAGAAGAAATAGGTCAGCTAATCTTGACACTGCACAGAATCAAGCTATAGAGCTTGAAGATGATTTAATAATAGCTGGGAAGTGCAGAAAAGATGTGCAAATCCCTCAAGGTCAATCCCAAGCTTCCACTTCTTCAACTGATCCAGTTGTCCAAAGATTAGTCAATGATATGATTGCTTTGAAGAGGCAGATACTGAAACCTGGAGTCTCCTACCCATAGCCCTATCAAGATATAAGTAGAAAACAACCAAACCAGTATAATTATGGGCAAACTTTGCAACTGCCTGCTTCCCCACAAATATTGCAAATAGAGGCTCCTCCTTATAAAGGTGCTATGTGCTCTTTTCACCTTACTACAGATCATGATGGGAATTGTTGTCCTGATATGATAAGGCATGTTCAAATGAAAAGCACAAAAGATGAACTAGGTGAGTTCACTAAGGCGGATAAGATTCAAGAAGTACCTGGCGACTCTAGATCATTCTAACTTGAATATGAATTAGATTCAGAAAGAGGTGGTAATATTTTGTTAACTCTTAAAGACCCAACATGTGCAATCCTTACAAGGAATCAACAAATCACCCAACCTGCTCCTTTTGCAAACTCTACTGGAACTAATTTCAAGGGTAAGGGTCCTGCAAGTAATGATTCTTCCTTTCATGCAAAGACTCCTAATGTTGAAATTCTACAAAGAAATACTGAAAGTAATGATAATTTTTCTCCTTCTCCCTCTTTTGACATAATTGAATTTTGCAAAGCTTCAACTATCCAACTTTCCACTACCAAACATTTAAAACTAAACCTGAGGGAATTAGACAAGTTGGTCAAATATGTAAAAGGAGATCCTACTTCAGAATCCTCAGTGCATAAGTGTATGGTTGATAATGATTTGTTTGCTGCTGAAAAACCTACATCAGCTCCTTGCCCTTCCACTGATTCGAGTAATCCCTATGCCTTTCACAATGCCGAAGATAAGCTTGACACTAAAGGTCTGAAACCTGAACCTTTTTATATTTCTCTCCTCCTAAATGGCCAGAAGCTAAGGAATTATATTATAGATTCAGGGGCATCAGATAACATAATGCCATCATTTGTTTCTAGAGCATTGGGTTTAATGCTTACCAAGACATTTGGGAGATGTTACTCGATGGATGGGAAGCAACTTCCTCTCATCGGGCAAGTAGAAGATGCTCAAGCAGTACTTGCAATGTGTCCTGATAAAAGGGTAAAGCTGACTATTTTTGTTGTTGACATTCCTACAAGTTATGGGATGCTTTTAAGTAGGACTTTTTGTAGAGATTTGGGGGGGAAATCAAGATGGACTGGTCAAAGGCTATTATTCCACTAGGAAAACAAAAGATCAAACTTGAACCTAAAATGAAAAATAAATATATAGTTTTTCCTTCTGATAATCTCAAAGCCCAGATTTTGTTCCAAGAGTGTGAGTTTGGAAATTATCTCATTCTTGCACCTGATATAAAGGAGTTAGAAGAAGCCATAGATGAACAAGAAGAGCTATGGCAAATGGAATTTGATGGAAGTTGTGCCAACTCTGGTTCGGGAGCAGGAGTAGTTCTACTTTCACCTAACACCTAATGGTAATGTTTTTCCTTTTTCTTTCAAACTAGATTTCAAGAATACAAATAACACTACAGAATATGAGACATTACTTTTAGGGTTAAATGAAACCAAATGTAAGGGCATAAAAATGCTTAATATGAAAGGTGATGCTGAGCTGATTGTTGAACAGGAAGAAATGTTTACTTTGTTAGGAATGATAGACTAAAACATTATAGAAATAGAGTTTGGGATGAAAGAGTTTTTTTATGCTTTCTCAATTGAAGCTATACCAAGAGAGCAAAATACAAGGACGGATTCATTGGTCATCTTAGCTTCTCTTCTATTGCCACACCCAGATTTTAAGAATGATTCCTATAGGATTGAAATGATTTATAGGCCTAGTGTCCCTGACAATGTGAATCATTGGCAAGTTTTTGATATAGATGCTTAGATTAAAGATTTCATTGAGTGTACCCGTTCCTTTGTCAAATCATATTTTGAGGGTTCTAAAGATATGTGTAAAGAATTTTGTCCAGATCCTTGTATTGATGCTAATAAGAATTTAATTCAGCTCAAGGGGAAAAAAATCCCAAAAGGATTAGTGACTCTAGAGAGGTTTTTCACCCATAATGATGTGTTCACTGGCAAGAAAATTCTTGATGATGACAATAAGGTGGGTTGTGAAAAGATCAATCTTGGTGATGAATCTAATCCTAAAATGGTAACCATCAGCAAATGTTGCTCTTCTGAAGAGAAGTGAATGCTCATTGAGTTATTGAAAGAATACATTGATGTGTTCGCTTGGTGTTATGACGATTTGAAGGAATTTAGAAGAGGTTAGTTTCAACATCAAATTTCGTTAAAGCCTGGTGTTTCTCCTTTTAGACAGAAACTGAGAAATTTCAATCCCATGATGTTGGAAGAAATTTTCAAAGAGGTAGAAAAAATGCTAAAGGTCAAAATTATATACCCAATCCACCATTCTACATGGGTAGCCAATATAGTACCCGTAAGGAAGAAAAATGAGGAAATTCGGATTTGTGTAGATTTTCACAATTTGAACCAGGCAAGTCTTAAGGACAACTATGCATTACCCAACATGGACCATATTTTGCAGACTATGGCTGGATCTGAAATGATGTCGATGTTAGATGGTTTTTCTAGCTACAATCAGATTAGTGTGGCAGAAAAGGAACAATATAAAAAATGTTTATCACCTCGTGGGGAACATTTGCATATAATCGTATGCCTTTTGGTCTGATTAATGTTGGGGCGACTTTTCAAAGGGCCATGGATTCTTCTTTTAGGGATTTCTATGACAAGATTATTGTAGTTTACCAAGATGACTTGACCATGTTTCCTAAAGAAAGAAAAAATCATCTCAAAGATCTGAGGGCATTTCTACAACGTTGTCGAGAACATGGTATCTCCTTGAATCCCAAAAAATTAGTGTTTTGTGTAACCAAAGGTAAACTATTGGGGCACGTTGTTTTGAAAGAAGGTGTCAAGATTGATCCTGAAAGAGTCAATGCAATTCAAAACCTCAGCTTGCCTTCAAATCGGACTAGAGTGAGGTCATTTTTTGGCCAAGTAAATTTCCTAAGAAGGTTTGTACCTGAATTTGCAGAAACTACTAAGCATATCATAGGCTTGTTGAGTGAGAGGTACCCTTTTAAATGGACTGTTGAAGCCAAAGAAGCTTTTGAAAAGATTAAAAGTTTAGTTGCCAATGCACCAACCCTCATCAACCCAAATTTTAAATAGGATTTTATTATATACTGTTATGCCTTAGAACATACAATGTCAAGAATATTATTATAGATAGATGAATCTGGGACTGAAGCACCCATAGCTTTCATGAGTGTTCCTCTTAAAAAACATGAGCTTAAGTATTCACTCTCAGAAAAATAAGCCTTTTCTATGGTAAAAGTTGTAAAACAATTCAGATATTATATTCTGCATTCTCACTCTATGGTGTTTGTTCTAGATTCTGCAGTAAAAAGTATTCTAACTCAGTAGGAAGTTGGACTCAATAGAAGAGTGACATGGGTAACCAAAATTCAAGAATATGATCTAGATATTCATCCTACAAAGATGGTTAAGGGACAAGGTTTGTGCAAATTGATTGCGGAGAATAAGGTGGAAACAGATGAAGAGCTACCATTGACTCTTTTTGTTGGGTTGCAAGATACATGGTTTTCTGATGTGGCCTATTACCTGACCTATGGAAGTTGCCTGAGTCATTTGTCAACTAAAGAATAAAGGAATCTCAAATTAAAACCAGCTAAGTATATAATCTAGCAAGACATTTTGTACAAAAAAGGCTTGGTTGGTACCTATTTGAGATGTGTAGATAAGCCTCAACAACAAAAACTTCTAGAAGTTTATCATGATGAAGCCTGCGGTGGACATTTCTCATCCTTAGTAACTGCTTTTAAGATTTTAAGAAATTATTTTTATTGGCCTGGTATGTTTCATGATGCATATACTTATGTTAAGGGATGTGAAAAATGTCAACTCTTTTATGGAAAACCACATTTAGCTGCTCTACCTTTAAGGCTTGTGGTGGTGGATGAACCTTTCAAACAATGGGTTATTGATTTCAATGGTCCAATAAATCCTCATTCCAGTGCTGGTCATATGTGCATTCTGACAACAACACAATATTTTACTAAGTGGGTGGAGGTTGTTCCCACTAAGAAGGCAAACTCAGAGGTGGTATGTGATTTCCTCAAAGATTGCATTTTAGTCCGTTTTGGGGTCCCTTAGAAGATTGTAGCAGATAATGCATTGTATTTCTCCTCTAAAGAATTGACTATGTTCTGTTATGAACATCAAATTACTCTTTCACACTCCTCTGATTACTTCCCACAAGGCAATGGGTTAGCAAAATCAAGCAACAAGAACTTGGTAGCAATCATGAAGAAGTTAGTTGATGATAATGCTTGAAACTGGCATAAAAAGGTATATGAAACCTTATGGGCAGATAGAATTACCCCTAAAAGGGCCATTGGAATGGCACCTTTTGAGCTGGTGTATGGGATTGGTGCAAAAGTTTCTTTACCCCTGGAATTGTCGGCAACCAAGCTTCAAACTATAATTGAGTATTCCTTTTTCCAAAATGCTCTGGAGAAGAGAGTTATGTATTTGATGAGGTTGGAAGAGGAAAGAGAGATGTTAGTGGATAGAATTACTAAGCATCAGAATAGGGTGAAGAAGATCTTTGATATGAGAGCTCAGCCAAGAGGTTTCCTTAAAGGAGATGAAGTACTGTTATGGGACAAGAGAAGGGAACTAAAGGGTACACATGCAAAATTTGATTCATTGTGGAAAGGTCCGTTCAAGATCGATGAAGTAGTGGGACCGAATGCATTCAGATTGAATTATTCTGATGGAACAGTTATGCCCTATACCTATAATGGGCAGGACCTCAAGCTCTACAAACTTTGAAATCTATGGTTAAGAGTTCCTGTACATAGTAGATTAGTTGTTTTGTTTTGTGTCTATTTGGTGTGTGTCCTCTTTGCCCCCTTTCTATTTTTGCTATGCAAAACCAAAGATTTAGAGTTCTTTGCATTTTTCACAAAATACAATACCCAGTCAGAGCCAATGTTATCTCGTCATTCATCCTTCATAGTAGGAGTAAATCACCCTACAAAATTTTATTTGAGTCCTTATCTTCCGAGAAATTCCTTGGTTCAATCCTTAATCCATTTGTACACTACCTCTTAATCCACAGCACCAAGTTTTAATGGTCTATTTGAACCCCATGAACTCATTGAACCATTTTGAAGGGAGTTCATAGTGTTCATTTAGGTTCTGCAGGTTCTAAGGTTTCTAAAAGGTTTTCATGCTAACGTTCACTCAAATTTTTTTGCAGTGGTTCTTTTTCATGATCGCATATGATGTGTTATATATTCTTTCTCCAGGCTGTGAACCCTTTGAACCTAGTTCAAACAGTTCAATGGTGTTCAACATGTTCAATGAGGTTCAAAATATCGGTGGCACTTAATAGAGTTAATCTTTTCAAAAGATAATTTTCTTGGCTCAGTGTACGCTTTGCATTACCTGAACTCTCATGAAGTCAGTTCAGATTGTTCATGCATGTTCAAATCAGGTGGGTCCCATGGGCTAAAAGACATGATGGTGCATTTATTGCTAAGTATGATTAAGATTGAACCATATCATAAGTGATGTCAACTGGTTGAGTTTTCAAGGCACGTAATCATTTTTGGGAATTAGTGGTTACTCCAAAAATGCTGCCATGCATTCAATGCACGTGTGTGATGTCCAATCCCAATGCTCAGCACATTTGAGTTGACGATTGGAATTAATGCACTAAATAAGTTTGTATCACTTCTTTTTCTATAAGGTATGAAGTGATTAATTTCTAAAAACTTGTTCTTCATTGTTGCAGAGCTTTTGGATAGAAGGTTTGTTTGCTAGTAGTTATCTGACTGGTCTTAATTGTGAAGGTAAAGATAAGAAGCCATCTCACATCAAGCAAAAGCTTAATTCAGCTTTGGACTTTTCTGCTCCTCGATATACAAGGTCACGAAGTGCTGCATAGAAGAGAATGAACTAGATCATAGACACAAAGGCAAAAGACAAAATTCTTGATGCTCAGATTTTTGAAGTTGAGGACCTTGATAGCATCATTGTCAACACCATGGATTCTCATGCGGTCACTGTAGCCATGACACTGCCACCTAAGGTGATCAAAGGAACAGCTAGTTCAAGTGCAACTCCTAAATGGCTAACCACTTCAGTAAGCAAGAAACAAAGTTTCATTCCAGTGACCATCCCAATTCAGGACATGGTGGTTAAATACACGGGGAGGGGTCCCAAACAAAAGAAGTTCAAAACAACTGCCAGATTGGATGTTAATGAAGAGACTAGGAAGTGGATTGCTGAGATTGCTTCTTATAAGCCCAAAGATGAGAATAAAGAGGTAAATGCAGAGGACTTTGAGATCACCAAAGTGGAGCTTGGGAAAATGAGTAGAGATTCAAATAATCACCTTTTCCAGGTATCGGCTAAGAAGATGCTCACTAGGTCAGAAAAAGATGGGTAGGAGAAAAGAGAGCTGAAGTAGCACATCAAAATTCTTTCTCAATTCATTGATAGTATCGACTGCTTTGGAGCACTTCCCATATCATATGCTTCAAAAAGTTTTGACCCTACTATGCCAGACAACAAGAAGCTGATGGGTCAAGTTCAGCGATCCAAAAGCATTGCGGGAGCTGTGGAGAAATGGATTGAAGGAGTGATTAGAGATGGTGAAAAGTATATCACAAGCTCCAAGAAGTTATGCGATGAGATGCAAAGCCTCATTGCAGAGATTCAGAATCAGATCGTGCCATGGGAAAAAGAAGAGCATAAATGGGAAAATGTCTTGCCCATGCTCACCAAGATAGAAGAGTATGGAGCCACCAAATTTTTGACAGAACATTCAATCAAGTTGGTAACTGATGAGTGCCAACTCTTTGTATTGAAGAAGACTATAATGTGGCGGGTAATCACATTCAAGTCTATGATTTCTGATGCCAGAGTTTCTATTCATGAGCTTCAGGACTTTCAGTGTAGCTTGGTCAATGACAATAAAGTGGTTAATCTGGACCACGATTGGCAACTGGCACTTTGTGGGCTGAACACGCAGGACATAGTAAAGTCTTTTAGGCTACACATGGAGAAAGTTAAGGCCAAAGGCAATTTTACTCCCAAAGATATAACACAAATTGCCCAAATCGAGTCCATGTCATTTATCGGTAACAATCAGTTACCTAAGCATGCTGAGAAAATGGTGAAGCACATGTGGGATAAGGAATCTGCAAAAGAAAAGATAAATGCCATGAAAAACCTGAGTTAGACTATAATTCAGGAGCTTGCAACCACCCATGATGCCTAGAAAAGTGGAAGAGAGGATGGCAATGGAGAAGAGGCATAACGAGATGATAATGCATTATTTTTATTTGTTATGTTTTTTTAATTATCTAGCAATGACTTCGAGACATTTGTCCCTCAAATACTCTGTTGGTTTTTATAAATATTTTGAAGTAGGTCGGGTTTTGAGGGAGACCTCCTCTATTCTTTAAAGCTACTATAAATTAGATTAAGAGAGATAGAGAAGGGGTTGGAATAAGAAACTTAGATTTTGTTTTTAGAAGATTGGTTTTGGTTGGAAGGAAGTGATCAGTTTTCAAATCTAAAATTGGAAAGAACTTATACATGTATTGTTGTGTCTTTGTTGCATGAAATATATATATATATAAAGATCATATGCGTTTTGGAGAAGGAAAACCTTTGAGTTTTGAATCCATGGAATGGTATTTCTTTGCAAATATTAATCTAATTAAATGACTGTGATCACCTTTCTAATGGTAAATGTTGCTATCATTCCGAGGCTCCTTTCTATGTGATTTAAAAAAAAGGATATATGTTTGGAAAGAGACTCTGTTTCTCTTGCTGATTTTCTATGAAATGTTGAATCGATGTTTTTGAACTTAGTTTCGATTACCTCTAGTTTACATGGTGAAGTGTCTTGAAGAATAGTTTTTTCTGAAATATGTTAGCCTCTCATCTAAGAATGAAGTAGGCAGCCTTACGTGCTTTTAGGTTAAAAGCATACCAGTTTATTTAGTTAGATTATTCCCTAAATAACTAATGGAGGGAGTTGTACCTATGAAAAATTCAGAGGGAAGTGATGCATACCACACTTACCCAACTATTTAGTTTAACTTTTATCTTTGTAAAAGGGTAATAGAGCTTTGAATTAATTTAATTAGAAGAAGGACAAAATTTGTTCACTAACAGTGGCGGATACTCACAGATTTGAACAATCCTGATAACTTTTTACAAATCAGTGCAGACAGGGAGGTATGTGCCAATGTATGGGGAGTTGAGATACCAATGCACTTCTATGCCATGGTCGACCCTGAGGAAACAGGAAAGCTCCCCAGGAAGCAACTAGCAAGAGTTACAAGGGAAGATTTTGACAAGATTTTTGAGACTGTAACTACTTTTGTGAAGAAAATTGCGTATGATCTTTCCTCACAAATTAGAAGCAGAGTCCCTCTTGACAACCTACTCGAAGAAATGTCTATCATGTTTCCTCATTATTGGAGCCTCAATAGTGTAGCTGATTTTGAAAGTAAGCTACTGACTTTGATAAAACAATTTTGCATATCTAGAGAATTGAATGGAGTAACTATAAATGGAATATTAGATGAAACTCATCTTCGAGAGCAATCATCTCATTTTTCATACACTATGAGAGAACAATATGGCAAAATGGAGAACCCCAGTGAAGAGGGATCAGTAACAGGCTTTGGAAACATATAGCTGAAGGCAGCGTTTGCGTGATTCAATGTTAGAATATTTGAAGCTTGCTGATTTATGTCTGACCATGATATTGGGTTTGGTGGAAGATGAGAGAGTTTTCAATTCTTTGGGGTTCCTAAAATCAAAGCTAAGAAACAAACTAGACAAAAATTTGGAAAATTGTTTGAGGCTCTATACATTTAGGTATGATGTCCACACTTTTCCTTACGATAGGGCACTGCAAATCTGGAGGTCCAAATGTGAAAGAGGAGGTTTGGGTAACACTTCAAACCAAAGTGCCAGTGGGACTATTGAATCATGTACTGGACCTATTGGTAGGATTGAGATGCAGTTCAACGAAGGTATGCAAACTCAGAGTGAAGAAACCATAGACAAGAATCAAGAAAGCTCTGAATTTGATGAGGATGAATGGCAATTGTAAGAGATTGGTATTTATTAATCTTATTACTGTATCTCATCATTCATATTACAAAAGCATATTACTTTTTGCAATTAGAATTTAATATTGATTTGTAATTGTATTTTTCAACTTTCTATTTCTAGATTTAAAATAGCATAATAAAAGACCATAATGTGTTTATTCATACAGAGATGTTTATTATTTATTTAGACATGTTTGAGAACTTATATTTTCATTAATTATTTCAAAATATAGCCATATGATACAATTCATTTAATAGTAATACACCAATCTGTGTGATTCTCCAATGTCCATACAAAAGTGAATATAAAGTTTTAAAACCCTTTACAAATGACCCTGAATTCCCTTTTTTAGAAACAAGGGAGCAACAACACCTTCAGGTCAAATTGCAAGTTTCCAACATGTGAAGACTCAACATCAAAATCACAAACTCAACACAGATTTACATGGCCATCACAAGTCGTATTAGCAATTTAACAACTCCTACATGTCTGATGTCTCCTATTCAAAAAATAGAGATCAAAATTAAATATTAATTCACACCATGACTATGGGATTTTTCCAAGATCAAGGGCACAATGAAAAGTATAAAAATAGAGACAAAAGAATGACAAGAACAAACTATATTCTCATCAATATGAAAATGATCAACTGGATTCATCGATACAATGAATATAGGCTTGCTTATATAGGCAAGGCCATATGGATGTATGAGCACACAATCATGACATGTGGCTCAATGAGAAACAAGGATAGGTAAGAAATACTAGGGGTAGGTAGGAGAAATAACATAATATTCCACAAGAGGTGGATGACCCACCAAATGTGGAGTGTAATAGCAAAATAAGACCACAAAAGATGGAATTTCTTCTACAAGTTCTATCCCTATGTGCACACTTCCCTAAGTGTCTCAAATCCAAACTACGAAGAGATGCATTATCCTAAGTTAACTTAAGTAAAATGTAATAATATCCATAATGAATATTTATTTACACCAACACCCCCCCTTAAGTGAAACTTAGGGGAATGAAGACTTAAGTCAACAATGCAAGATGGGTCCCAGCTACTAGGCCATGATAGGTACCCATGTACAATATGAAAATGCAAGCAAAACTATACAAAGCAATCTCTCACAAATGGAGAAAGGGAGAAAACCTAGTGGGAAAAAAACTCCCCCCCAAAAGAGAGATGAAAGTACAAAAGACTCTCAAAGAAGAAGGACAAAACCTCTGTGAGGCCCTACCCTGACTTAGTTTGACATTTTCAATTATTTGCATATTGAGACTATTATGGATGCTTTATTTTATGTTTTATGGACTTAGAACTTATATGATTCCATGATTTGGATCACATTGACATATGTTGATGCTTTATTTTATGCATGATGATTATGAAACTATATATATGTTGCAAGAATAGAATTATTTTGAAATGGTGAATATCATTATTGGAATTGCAGGACTTCTTTTGATGATAGAAAAATGATGCTTATTTAGGAATGGTTCAATTTTGGAAAATTATGTTAATTGCTTATGTGAAATCGAATTTGAACGAATGAGATATTGAATTATTGTTGCCAAATGTATGAGTGTTTGATGTGCAATGGAATCCATGTATTTGATTATGTATAATTGTGATTATTTGGAATTACTAATGTGTTAATTGAGATGCGCAGGAAAATTATCCATGTGACCATGGAATTTATACGGAGAACCAAACCTAGACCAATGTGCGTGTGTTAAGCCGGGAGTTGTCTATTTGGAGAGACAACACCCCATTTGTAATGTATTTTATTTGTGAAGTGTATGATGCTTGAGTGTTAAAATTAATCTATATGTATATGTGTAATCCTACAAGAGACAAATTCCATGTGTGATTTTTATATTGTATTTTTATTGTGTCACTTGACACATGTGCTGATTAGTGTCATTGATTTTGACTTGTCTCTTGGAGGGAGTTTTGTTTCTACCAAAGTCATTCAAAAACATGAGTGTGGTCCCAAATTTGCCTTGGGTAGGGAGTCTTGGGAGTGGTCAACTCAAGTTTGACCCGTAGGTAAACTTCAGTTGGGTTTCTAAAGGGTTAAATGGACTCCTAGGGTCAGTTTTAAGGCTTTTCCAAAGGTCCAAAGGGTATACCTATGGGTTAGGGGTATTTTGAAACATGTGGCTTCTCCCATGTGACTATTTAGTCACTTCAAAAAGTGGTGTTTCCAAGATGAACGAAAATTCAACTTAGAAAGTTCCTCCTAGGATGGACAACCTTCTCTTTTGATGTCAAACTCTCTTCCCCATCTTCTTCCACCTTTTTCCTTTCCAATTTTAGTAATGTGTAAGAGTTTGGGAAGGGCAACCAATGGGAACTCTCACCTCACCCAAGGGGTTGGGAAGTGTGTGAGAGGCCTTCTTAGGCAAGAATTGGAGACTTAGTGAGTAATCACCCACTCTCCATTTTTGGAGATTATGCCTTGTTTTGAAAAATTAGTAGTAGAATAGAACTTTTGGTGGAATTTGGAGAAAAGTTTGTGTGGAATTGGGCAGCTCATCCCCAACTAATTTTAGCATACCTATTGGCAGAATAAGGTTGGTTTTTGTCTCCTCTTGTTTATGTTGTTTATGTTAGTTTATGTTGTTTTGTTGAAGAAAAGAGATGCTTGTAAAGAAACTGTTTTATGAAGTTTTTTTTTGTTGAAGTAAAGAATGTGTAGTTTCATTTCCATGTGTATTGTTTTGTGTTCTTGTTGTTTTTGGGAGTGTCCAAGATCTCCTACTCTTGGGAGGGTAGGAAGATCTTGGGGTGGAAGGAGTATGACAGCCTTGGGTGAGAGGCTCTCCTTATGGAGAGTGATCTCAAGGGTGTCCTTTGTGACCCTTGTTGCATAGCCTTGTGTATGCATTTGGGGGTCATAAGGGGAGTAAATATGGCCTTGAGCCTTTTGGGGGGCATAAGGAATGTGGAAGTATTTTGTTGCATTTGTATTGCCATGAGGTGGCTAGTGTTGTATTTGGCTTGCAATCTCCCCATTGGTACTTGGTCCACTTCCACCCATGGAAGAATCATCATGAATGTGGTGAAAGTGTAGCTTGGGATGGGAAATTTGTATGTTGAGTGTCTTCCTATGTTTGTTGTGGAGTTTGCTTGATTGTAACCTGTCTAGTGCTTGGTTCTCCAAGCTCGGGGGTGGCTTCTAGTAAGCCTAGGCTAGGAGGTGAGCTCTCCATGGTCAAAGTTGTGTTTTATTGCAAGTTGCATGGGATGGGAAAATAAAGATTAAAGAGCTATGTTGCTGTTTTATGTTGAAGGAAAGTGTTGAAAAAAAAAAATAGGAAAAGTATTCAAAGTTGTAGTTTGTATAAAAGAAGAAATGTGAGCTTTTGTTGTATTTACTTTCAAGAAAAGAAAGTGTTGTATTACATTCATGTTATCATGAAAAGAAAAACATTGTTGGGTTTTCACCCCATTTGTATCCATAAATTATTTTGTATCTACTTGTTAATGAAATACATAATGTCTTTCCTACTTTAGTTAGTTGCAAATGAAAGAAGCAATGCATTAGGTTGTATGTAAATTTTCATGTTTTACAAAAAGAAAGAAAATAAATGCATTTCTTATGAATTCTGCAAGTGGATGAAATTTATTGCTACATGTGCTTTATGATATTATGTTGCTGTAAATTTAATTAAAAACAGTCATTCATTTTCCCATTTATTGCAGAAAATGAAAATTGTTATAGTAGTCTATTCTTTCAAAAAAAGAAAGCATTTAACATTTAGTTTTAGGTTTATTTTGTTACCCAAAAGGATTACATTGTTAGTTGCGAATAGAATGCATTGTTAGTTTTAAAAAAAAATATGCCTAGTAGAGTGGTAAATAACCATATATAAATATATATATATATATATATATATATATATATATATACATATATATATATATATATATATATATACATATATATATATATATATATATATATATATATATATATATACATTTTAAGCATTATGTATTATTTGAAAAATCGGTTTCTTAAAAAAAAAAAAAAATGATATATTTACAGATCTGATATTTCTACAGAAGAAAGAGAGAAAACTAACCATCTTGTTAAATAAGCCATTCTAAATATATATATATATATATATATATATATATATATATATATATATATATATATATATATATATATATATATATATACACACTTATATAATTTTGTTTATGTGTTGAACCTGTCAATCTCAAAGTAAAATCAATATATATTTGTTTTACCAACATATATACATATATATATATGTGTATATATATATATATTTATATATATATATATAAAAATGAAATCATTAAAAAAAAACATGATATATTAACCCTCGCGCTATACATTTTTTTTAAAGCACAAAAAAAAATAATAAAAAAATGTTTTTGAAACAAGGGCACGTTCTGTATGAGACACGAGGGCCGCAGCCCTTGGGCGGCGGTGCCCGCAGCCTACGGCACTTGCAGACTGCGGGCGGAGACGTCCGCAGCCTACGGGCGGCGCTGTCCGCAGTCCGCGGTGCTCCACTCCGCAACGTCCCCTCCCCACGTCGCGGCTACAACAAAAAAGAAAAAAACTCCACCCGGTTCCTCCTCTCTCGGCCCTCCTTCGCCCCTCTGCCCTCTATCAAGTTAAAACACACAAAAAAAGAGAGAGAATCTCAGCTTCAGGTTCGGCCCTGCGCGCCGCCTCCCGTGGCCGCCGACCCTGCACACACCTAGCACACACACACAAAAAAGGGAGGATAAGTATGGAGGTTTTACACACATGCCCTAACCCTAATTTGGGTTAGGGCAAACACATATAGTTCTTTGTGTTTTTTAAAAAAAAAAGGGAGATAGATAAGTGGTGGGTATATTTAAAAAGGGGTAACTTAATATAATAAAATTAAAAGCCCCACTCCTTCTTTAGAATACATTCATAGATAAAATTTATTAGTGAATAAATATATGTGTATATATATATATATATATATATATATATATATATATATATATATATATATATATATATATATATATATATATATATATATATATATAAAAGTAGATTAATTTTAGTACTTATTTGGACTAAATTTGCTAGATGTAAAATTAAGTTTTGTATTTTTTTTAAATATTGGGCAAATGTAGAAGTATTTTTATAAGAAGATTTTGATTACTTAGGCAGATGAGACAAAAAAAAATATAAGCACAATGCTATTTGTAAGGGCAAGAGGGCCCTTTAAGCGATAAATTATAATGTATTTTTAACTCATGGGGATTTTATTTTTATGAGGTGGTTTAATTACTAGAATAATCAAATTTATAACCTAGGTGGTTTAGAACGATAAGATAAATTTTGAATCATTTAAATCGGAGATTTTTCGTTATGCTTAAAATTTTAATCATTTACTAATGGGATTAGTGATAATCTTTTTGGGAGAAATTTTAGCTCGTAGATGACTTAGTTAACCTTATCACTTAATTGAACTTAATTACCTGATTTACACAAATATAGTTAAGACCAAACAAAGTTGCATTATATTAATTAAGTAATTCGTTAATTAGTTAAGTATTTAAAAAAAAAAAATTATTCCGTTTGTGCCCAAAAGTTGGGCATGACAACCTCAAAGAGGAAAAAGTCAGCCCCCATAAGAGAGGAAGGAGAAGTCAGCTAACCCCCCCTAATGACACATCCTGCACCCCCAAGAGAGCTCGCAACTGCTGGAACTTACTCTTGGTGAAAGGTTTGGTGAATATGTCAGCAACCTGCTCCATTGTAGGACAATACTGCAAATCAATGACCTGCTCCTAAATGAGCTCTTGGATATAGTGCATATGAATCTTGATGTGTTTGGTCCACTGGTGCTGGACCGGGTTCTTTGAGATGGCAATAGCACTCTGATTGTCGCAATGTAGAACTGTCGGCCATGGAGTGGTGAATCCAAACTCTATGAGAATCTGCTGGAGCCAAATGGTCTCAGTAGCTACGTTAATAGCACCTTGATACTCAGCCTCAGTCAAAGAGAGAGCAATAACATGTTGCTTCTTGCTCTGCCAACAAATGGGGCTTGAACCAGGGTGAAAACTATAACTGAAAGTAGACTTATGATTGTCAAGATTGCCAGCCCAATCGAAGTCTGTGTAACCAACCAAGAAAAGTCCTGTGCCTGCTGCATAGTGAATCCCATAGTGATGTGTACCCTAGATGTAATGAAGGATGTGTTTGGCGGCTTTCCAATGAAGTTCATGTGGTTCTTGCATGAAGCAGGAAACCATGCCAACTGCAAATGAAATATCAGGGCATGTATGGGTCAAGTAGATGAGACTACCCACAAGCTGACGATACAAAGTGGCATCAACTGGTGGAGAAGAACACTAAGCCTCAAGCTTGACTCCTAAAAGAAAGGGAGTCGGGGTAGGATTACAATTAGCCATATGAAAGCATGCAAGTAGATCAAGAGCATACTTGGGCTGCGATAGTGTAATCCCAGAAGGTGACTGTGAAATCTCTATCCTGAGAAAGTAGTGCAAAAGACCCAAGTCAGTCATAGAAAATCTGTCATGCAAAGAAGATTTGACCCTGCTAATGATTGATGCGGTACTCCCTATAATGATCAAGTCATCAACATAGAGCACAAGTATTAAGTGAGAGTCATCCTATCGCAAAATGTAGACATTCAGATCAAAATGACACCTGGTGAACCCTACTAAGAGAAGAAAGGAATCCATCTTGGCATACCAAGCCTTGGGGGCCTGTTTAAGGCCATAGAGAGATTTCCTTAGTCTACAAACCAAGGAAGTATCCTAGATGAAACCTTGTGGCTGCTCCATATAAATCTCCTCATCAAGATCACCATGAAGAAAAGCACTCTTCACATCCATCTGATGTACAGCCCAACCATGAGCTACAACAATAGCAAGTGTCAAGCGAATGGAGTTCATCTTGGCTATGGGTACAAAGGTCTTAGTATAGTCAACACCTACTACCTAGGAGAAACCTTTTGCAACAAGTCGAGCCTTGTACTTATCCACACTACCATCCGCTGCAAACTTGGTCTGATAGATCCACTTACATCAAACCATCTTTCTCCCCTTAGGGAGATGGACTAAATCCCATGTGTTTTTCCTCATCAAGGAACTATACTCTTCTTCCATAGCTTGGTCCCACTCAAGAACCCCTGATGCTTCCCGAAATGTCTGTGGATCAGAAGCAGTAGTAATGAATGCATGTAGAAGATCCTGATGTTGTGATCAAGTTCTCCATGTATTTGAAGGATCCCCAACAAGAGAACCCGTGGACTCAAGTGTCTATCGAGCCCAATGAAATCTAGGTGGAGGTGGAGAACAAGGCTCCTCAATTGCAAGTGGACCCTGCGGAGGTGTAATCCTGCAAGTCGAAGTTGAAGGAGTCTCATCATTTGAATCACTAACATCACTATCCACAACAGAGGAAGGTGGAGGAGGTAGAGAGGCTAAGCTAGGAGAGATTTCCTCAAAGTGAACACTCCTCTCAATGAATACCTCATGTGTCTCAGGATCCATCAATCTATATGCCTTAACACCCTCAGGATATCCAACAAATATGCAAGGTTGACTCTGTGGTTCCAATGCCTTGCATTTCTATGGAGGTATGCGAGCCCATGCTGGACACCCAAAGACTCTTAAATGTCTCACAATCGGTTTCCTACTAGCCTAAGCCTCAAAAGGAGTAATACCTTGCAAAGCTTTGTGAGGAACCTGATTTTGGATGTGTGTGGCACAATTGATAGCCTCGGCCCAAAAGGCGAGATCAAGAGAACGTGCATGAATCATATAGCTAGCCATTTCTTTGAGATTTCTATTCTTGCATTTTGCAACTCTGTTCTGCTATGGAGTGTATGCTATAGAATGTTGAAGATAAATCCCCTCAAATGTATAAAAAACCTCAAGTCTTTTGTTCACATATTCCCTTCCATTATCTATGCGAAGAATCTTCACCACTTTCCTAGATTGCTTCTCCACGAGTCTTGAAGTCCTGAAATCTGTCAAATACTTCACTCTTATGAATAAGAAAGTAGACCCAAGTGAAGCAGGAGTAGTCATAAATGAAGGTGAGGACAAAGCGGGCCTTACTAAATGAAGGTGCTGGATATGGACCTGCTACATCACTGTGAACAAGTTGAAGAACTTCCAAATCTCTCCAAGCTTTCCCCTTATCAAACTTTTCCTCAAGATGCTTGCCCATGGAACAACCTAAACATACACCCTCTGAAAAACTAATTCAAGGTAGACCTGTGACCATGTCTTTAGTGCTAAGCTGCTGAAGATAGCGGTAGTTGAGGTGACCAAACCACTCATGCCATAGCTCACTTTCTGAATTTGAATGAGTAAGGAAGGCCCTAGAAGGTTAACTTGGCACAAAGTGGGAGAATGAATAAAGCCTTGAGTTGTCATTGACTTGTCCCACTGCTACCAAGGCATCACCATCAAGTTCCTTTACCACAACTAAATCTAGTGTAAACTCAACCTTTTTCCCATTCCCATGGTGAGTGATTTGGTAGATAGAGAGAAGGTTGGTACACAAGTTAGGAACATAAAGGAACATTCTCAAATGTTCCATCATCCATGTCAACTGAACCTTTCCCTTCAACCTCTACTTGTGTATCATCACCTATGTAAATGTGAGGTACCTTATATGGCTCCAATGAAGAAAACTACTCCTTTGTAGAACCCATTTGATATGAGGCACCTAAGTCAAGTATCCACTGCTATGAAGAACCTATAGTAGCCACAAATGCTTGCCCTTTTCCCTAAGGAAGAGGAAGGAGTTGAATCCTTCTTTGTGTAGGCAAATGGCAAGTTGATGTTTTTTTTCTTGAGAAGATTTGTCAACTCATCAACTTGCTTGGTGTGGCATCGATGCTCATCATGACCATACTTCTTGCAATATGCACAAGTTGACTTATCCTTCTTAGGTGGTGTCCCCTTCTTGGAAGAGGATGAAAAATCACCTTGTGATGGAGAGGATGATTGTCCTTTTTCCTGTTGTGGCTTAGACTTGGAGTGCTTCTTCTTCTTGTTGGAATCTTTGCCTTGACTTCCTTGATTCCCTTGATTAGCCACCAAAGCCTGGGACTTTGAAGACTTGAGAAGCCCCATGTTCAACAACTTAGATTGGTCCAATATCAACATTTCTATGAAAGCATCAAATGAATGCATAACATAGGGACTCTCCACTATCAAATGATGAGTTTGGAAGCTAGACACAAATGTTGCATATTCTAGTGCAAGCTTGTCCAACAAGTTGAATATCAACTAAGCATCCTTTTTGTCAATTCCCCAATCCTTAAGCTTTTCTCTTAGCTCATTTGATTTGGTGACATAATCTTGGATTATATCAAAACTCTCGGGATCCAAGTTGGTGAGCTCATTGTCAATCTTATAACCTCTGATTTCATCAACTTGACCATACAATTTCTGAAACATATCCCAAGCATCTTTGAGTGTAGTACACTTTTCAATATGAAAGATGAGGTCATCTGATACATACTTGCACAAAGTTCCAAGAGCCATGCAATTCTTAGTGAGCCATTCTAACTGAGCATTAGGATCAGCCTTAGGATTAGGTGGTGTTGCTATTGTTCCATCTATGTAATGCGTGAGACCTTTTTCCATTAATTTGCTCCATACTTTAATTTTCCATGATGCATAATTATGTGGAGTTAAAGGTGGAAATTTATGAGGACTCATTGCAACAAAAATGAAAGAGCACAAGGAAAGAGAGACACAATCACACAAGACACCCCCCCAAATTCACTCAATCAAAGAACCCCCCCAAAAGTGATGGATGATTTGGCACTTTATACTTAGTGCATGTACAATGGGCCACTTGCAAAAAATGGCAAAGTGGACTTCTGATTTTAATTTTACGACTGCCTCAATAAGGCCAAAAGAGACTCAAACTAATAATGCAAGAGATCTAAACTAAGATCCAAGCAATTTACCAGTACCAAATAGGTCAAATAAAACCAATATTTGAAAGTACAATTTCTACTTAAAATCTCTAAAATCTAATCATAGATTATGAAAGTAGATGAAAAAACATGTACTTTAAAAAAAATGGCACTTGAAAAGGAGGTCGTATGAGCTCAAACGAGGCCTTTGAAGTTGCAGAATTGAGGATTGGATAGATACAGCTGAGAGAATCTGAAAATTCTAAAAAACCTGTGCACAAAAACTAGAAACTAACCACACCACTGTGAAGAGCACGAAAAATTAGACCAAATCAAAAAAAATTGCACCCAAAAAGGAGCAAAATTGAGCAAGTTATGGGCCTCCAAAGTTGACCCAAAAATCCAAACTGCTCAATGGAGAGGGGTCTAAAAATTTTCAAAAAAAATGCTGACTGGGCACTGACTGGGCACTAACTGGGTGCTGTTGATTGGGTGCTGACTGTGCTCTGCTGACTGGGCAGAAGGTATGGATCCCAAAAATAATTTTCAAATTTTTTTTTTTTTTTTTTTTCAAAAACAAATTTTCAAACTAGAAAATAATTTTCAGAAAAAAATAATTTTTTTTTCTTTTTTTTGAAAAAAATCTGAAAATTCCGTACCATACTGCCCAAATTGGGCAGAAAATTTCCTCCACACCCAAAAATTGATTTTCACCAAAATAGGTTGAATTTATACTCGATTTTTATGGAAACGGCCTCTCGGACGCAATGGTGAGGTCGAAAATGCTCCAAGATGCCTCCAAAAAGAATTGTTCCTCAGATCCAAAAATAGAAGCCTTCCACAATGTCTCCAAAAACCAATCAATGAAGCCCCAATGGCTTTGATACCATGTGGGATTTTGCCAAGATCAAGGGCACAATGAAAAGTATAAAAATAGAGACAAAAGAATGACAAGAACAAACTGTATTCTCATCAATATGAAAATGATCAACTGGATTCATTAATACAATGAATATAGGCTTGCTTATATAGGCAAGGCCAAATGGATGTATGAGCACACAATCATGACATGTGGCTCAATGAGAAACAAGGGTAGGTAAGAAATACTAAGGGTAGGTAGGAGAAATAATATAATATTCCACAAGAGGTGGATACCCATCAAATGTGGAGTGTAACAGCAAAATAAGACCACAAAAGGTGGAATTTCTCCTACAAGTTCTACCCCTATGTGCACACTTCCCTAAGTGTCTCAAATCCAAACTAGGAAGAGATGCATTATCCTAAGTTAACTTAAGTAAAATGTAATAATATCCATAATGAATATTTATTTACACCAACAATGACAAATTAAATATAGATAATAGCAGTGCCTAAAACCTAGTAATCAGAAGTAGAGAAATGCATAAATGTTAAAGCTTGGGAGAATTTGAGAATACAAATTTACTGGCTGAAGTTTTGCACTATGCATCATAGATTCATAGGTTGAATTAGCAAATTAGCAATAGCGAGTGCTGGTTTTTTCCTATTCACAAAACGGAGTTATTTCAAGTGATGCCAAATTCCAAACAAAAAAAGCATAAAACCTTGAAATTAAGAGTAAAAGAAGAAAATTATGCAATACATACTATGATTCTTAAGATTTCTATCCTAGTTTTTGTAGGGTGCTCCACTCTTCATCTGATGGAAGGTCAGTATTCTGTAAACTATGGAAAGTCAACTGCAACTTCGTCAACAATCCATATTTAGAAGATTGACTTGACATCACTGTTTCATCCAATACCGAATCTAGAGTTGTAAATGGTTGGATGAATTCCAGAAAGCTTTGGGGAGTTGTGTCTATAGGAAGCAAGTCTAAATCAGACTTCATTTTTATCTCCATTCTTTTTTTGTAAGCTTCTTTTCCAATGAATTTATTTGATGGGTCAACAGTCTTAGGCAAACCAAGTTTAATCAGATTATTTTTCTTTTCTTAAAGCTTCAATACCTTTTTTCCACATTTTTCCATAACTTATGATGTTTCCCTTAGTTTCTAGCATTTTTGAATGATAGATGATGTCTTAACTATGGCATCAATGCAGCTCTTAATTCCCTTGGATGCCAAGTAGTTGTCACTCCTCTGCATTATTTGCCACCAAATGTTTTCTTGTATATACTTCGTTGTATTTTTCATATTATCTTTCAATCTATCCTCCAAAGTTTTTATTTTATCATTTTCATTGTGCAGGTCTTCTTGCATTTGTGCACATTTTTTTCTTTCTTCCTCTACTTCCTCTTGCAAATGTTTTTCCTTTTCCTTCCCACAATCTAATAGGTCCTATATTTTTCTTATTTTGGCAGCAGCAAACTCATAACTTTTGTATAATTTTTGAAAACTGGCTCTTTCCTCATCAATTTTTTTACTACTTTTAGCCAGTTTTTCTGTCAGGTTCTTCAATTCTGCATCCATCTTCTCCTGCTCTGCAATTTCTACTGTAGAGCCTGATTTTTTTATCCTTTTCTATAAATCATTGCACTTGTTATTTGCTGCTTTACTCCTTGATTTTTCATTTGCCAGGTTTGCCTATAACTTTTCTATTTGTTTCTCTAGTTTATTTTTTTCTCTCTCCACCTTTAGCAATGAAGTTTAGACCACGTCGTTAGTCCTTTTTGACACACTAATTTTGTCCACATTATGGACTTTAGAAAAATCCATTTGGAGGGTGCTAACTTGAAATTCAGAGGGATATATCTGACTATGTGGTGGATTTTTATCTTTAGTTGGGGTCGGGGGCATAAGAACCATGAACTCCATCATATCTTTATGTGGGTCATATGTTGGAAATACCTTGTTCCTTGTAGGTTGTTCATCTAAAACTTCAGTCAGGAAAACCCTATGAAATGCTTTCTTTTTTTCTTTATTTGCTTTTTTTGTGTATTCATATTTTTCATAGTAATCATGAAATTGAAAATCTGGGCTTGCTGAAGCAATTGAATGTTTGAAAGGTGACATAGGAATAACAAAGGCTTTAGTTCCACTTGTTCCTGTAGTTTTAACTAATGTTTGACTAGGATTACCAACAACAATTCTTGATCCTGTCCCACTCCCATTGACACTTTCATGTGTAGTTTTCATAATCTTTTGAGGTGTGTGATCTAAAGCTGCAAATGATTGTTTTGTAGTGTCAGTGGCACTTGATATAGGATTTTGAATAATATGAGTATCTACCACTAGTGGCCTCTTGCGAGAGATATTTTATTGTAGCCCTTGTCCAACACTAAGACAACTAGTATCAGTAGTAGTACCCATGCCAACCCCACTAGTCACAGCGACACTTGACTAAACAATAATGGGAATACTATCCCCAGATTCCCCACCTGTGGCGGTGGCACTTGATTCACCAAAAATGGGAATACCATGATGTGGTGGTGGTTGTGGATTTGATCTTGAAACAAATGTAGGTGGACCTTGAGGGTAATGAGTAATACCTATCCATGATGGATCTAAAGAATCAAGTCCAATGACTAGTTTAACAAGAGCTTTTTATTTTGAATCTGATGAAGCTGTACCTGAAGTGGATACCAAATTCCCTCTCCTCTGCGACCTAGACCACCACCTTCAAAACCCATTTTCTCCACAATGCTTGCCCCTTTGCTATATTTTTCTTTCATGGACTCATTGACTCCACCTAATATTTTAGGGACTGTAGTAGTTATTGGAGTGGGCTCAACCTCATACTCATCATCATCTTCACTCATGTCATATGTTGTTGTGGGATGCTCCATATTCCACAATTTGCTAAACTCTTCATCCTCATCGATGCTAGATTCTTCCTCATAGTCCAAAAATCATTTATTTTGGTTTGACTCCAAAAATTATCTTTACATTCTTGCATAATTGATTTGGGAATAGATTTGTTAGATGGATTAGCAGATTTTTGGTAGAAATTGTAGGACCTCCTATTTTGGATGCCCTGGCCCTCCTTTGTTGTCCTCTGTGTGTGCAATGCCATAATTTGTGATGAAATTTCTTCTATTGAAATGTTATTGTCAACTACAATTTTATCCATCTCTTTTTTTACCTCATCCTAGGAGTCCATGTTTCTAATATTTTCTAGCAATGGTTTACTTTCATGTTGACATAATGCTGAAGAGTTCCCATTTTTCTTAAGCCTTGTTTGAACTACACCGATTAGATCATACTACCAGAGACCTATTGGCATTATGTGAACCGGTATGAGGACATAATGACATTGTATGTTGTCATTGATGTCAATATGTGAGAAGAGAGAACTGGTATGTGTGTGAACTAGTAGATGTGTGAACTGGTAGATGTGAGAACCAATATATGTGCCAAAGTGAAGCAGTATGTTTGTTCAAGGTGAACCGACATATTGATATGGGAACTAGTACATGTTTGTTCAAGGTGAACCAGCATGTTGATATGAGAACCAGTACATGGAACCTTTGTATGACTACTGGTTGGTAGTCTTAGGGTTTTCGGTTAGTAGTCTCAGGGTTTCCAGTTGAAATACCTCAAGCCTGTGTGATGTGTTAGCAGTGTAATGAAGAATAGATCATGTTGCCACATCAACCTTGTGCGTGTGAAGGATCTTGCATGAATGAGATTGTCCCTATCTACCTCAAGAATGTGCAAAGTCTGTAAATGGTGATAACGCGTGATGGGTTATCAGCCGCCATGAAATCGATGGAAAATGAATGATGGAGAACCTCTTGAGATCGGGTCAAGACTATTGCATTTAATGCAATGTGCTCAATGGTCAGGATTGAACCGTTTGAATTGCTTAACCTAATAGGTTTAGGGTTTAGGGTTTATGCTACTGACCTATCTGTTTCCTATAAGGTCAATGTTGTGTTTCCTTCTGAGGTTGTTGGCAAAAGTTGTGTGTGTGTATCCAAGTGAAGTGATACATGATTCTTGTTAGACTGGAGGAGAGAAGTGATATCTGCAGAGTGCAAGTGCAGAAGGTGAAGAGGAGCTAAAGCGGATCTGCATTGGCATTGAGTGCTATCATCAGATCATTGTAATACTTGTTGATCTTTAACCACTTCAACAGTTGAGAAATCCCTTGACAGGGTAGCCTTAATTGGCTTGCTATAAATCCTTTAATAGGGTGACTCAAAGCTATTGAGTTCTTGAAATCATTTAACAAGGTAACCTTTAATTGGGTTTAACCCTTAATAGGGTGATCCCTAACAGGATCGGTTCCTAATAGAACCTATTGTATCATTCTTTAACTAGAAAAGGCTCCTAAAAAAGTGGACTTCTAAAGAGTTCAAAGACAAGCTTGTGGGTATTCATCCCCACCATGTTTTTTCCTAGTTGGGTTTCCACGTGAAAAATATGTGTGTCATATGTGATGTTTTCTTCATGTGATGATATGTTGTTTTCTGTCAAGCGGTGAATCATGTTGATCTAGTTGATTATATATATATCTTTGATGATAGATTACCTATTCATGCATTAGGGAGAAATAGAAATGAAGTGTTAGATTGTATGAGAAGATTAGTGTCAACTGGTTTATGGTTGTCTTAGTTATTCTGAGTTTTGCTGGTTGTACTCTATTTAAAGACCGATAATACTAGTTGTCTGTCAATGCATAGTGTCTGCTGACAAACCTGTTTAAGATTGTGTTTTTGTCTGTAATAATTCACCCCCACTCTTAGTACCAGTTTGGTACTATCCATTCATCATTGAGTTATCAATTGGTATCAAAGCATCCTCTAGGTCCTCTATGTTATAAGCTTAACCGCTTGAGGAAAAGATCCTAGTCCAAGGATGAAGAGAGAAGGTCCAAAGTTCAACAGAGATAACTTCAGTATATGGAAGGATAGAATGAAGATATTCATTAGAAGCATGGGTGCTCAACACTGGAGCTATGTTGAGAATGCTTATGTTGTCCCTACCGGTACTCTCACTGATGACCAAAAGAGAGAGATATAGGAGAATGGGCAAGTCATAGAAGCCCTAATTAGTAGTTTATCTAACATTGATGTTATTGATGCCCAAGATAAAGTAAATCCCAAAGAAGTATGGGATACTCTTGAAAGTATCTATGGTGGTGATGAGCATGTAAAACAAGCTAAGGAAGAAATCCTTAGAGGGAAGTTTGAAGACATGTGGATGGTTGAAGGTGAAACCATTCAATAGTTTGGAATAAGAATTAAAATTGTTGTCAGAGATATCAAGAGTTCATGTGGTAAAATAGAAGATTCCACTGTAGTGAGAAAAGTTATGAGATCCTTACTACTGATCTATGCAATAAGGGTTGCTACTATTCAGGAGTTGAGATCGATTGACAAGACTAAGGTATCCCTAGACTCCATCATTATAAAGCTGATAGCCTATGAGCTGAACAGTTTTGATGGCAGTGTTCCAAAGACTAAATCAGCTTTTAAAGCCTCTGCTGTACCATCCAAAAACGGAAAAGAAGCAAGCACCAGTGATGAAACAAGATAGAGCAGAGTGACGGATGATGAGGAGTTTCTGATGGAATTTGAATCTCTTTTTGCTAGGAAACTTCCAAAAGGAACTGGTAAATACAGAGGTAAGCTCCCTTTGAAATGTTTTTCTTGTAACCAGATAGGACATATTGCTATAAACTGTCCTAATAGTGACAACAAGGATAAACTGGAAAGGTTCAAGAAATTCAAAGGAGGAAACTAGAGAAACTGTTTTGTTGCAGTTGATGAATGTGTCATAGATAATGAATCAGAAGATGAAGAGAATGAAGACATTGTTTTTGTTGTTGTAAAGGAGGATGTGTCAGACAAGAAGGCTCTTGTCTCCCACTTTGATAATTCCAATGAGTGGATTATTGACAGTGGCTGTTGTCACCATATGACTGGTGACCAGAGCATCTTTCTATCTTTGGAAGAATATGATGGTGGTGTGGTTCATTTTGGCAATGATGCACCATGTATGGTTAAAGGAAGAGGGTCCATCTCTATGAATGGAAAGAGTAGTGCTGACAATGTGTATTGGGTTGATGGTCTCAAACACAACCTTTGAGTCTTGCCCAGCTGAATGATAGTGGACTCACACTGGAATTCAAGAATAGATTGTGCAGAATCAAAGAAAAGTACGGTGAAATTGTGGCCACTAGTATGTAGACCAAAGGTAACCTATTTCAATTGAATGCTAATATCAGTACCTGTCTTATGGCTAAGTTTGATGATATCTGGATATGGCATAGGAGACTCTACCATATAAACTTTGATAACATTGTGAAGGCCAGTAAGAACAAGGCAGTTAGAGGATTGCTAGTGCTGAGCAAACTAGAAAATCCTTTGTGCAGAGAATGTCAACTAGGGAAAATGTCTTCCTCAACATTCAAAGGTAAATCTTTCACTGCAAACAATTTACTTGATCTTGTGCATACTGATTTGTGTGGTCCTATGAAAACTAGAAGTTTGCAAGGAGATAGGTATTTCATGATTCTGATTGATGATTTCTCAAGAATGATGTGGGTCACATTCTTGAAAGATAAGTTTGAAGCTTTTGGAAAGTTCAAAGCTTTCAGAGAACTGGTAGAAAAGGAAAGTGGTAGAAGAATCAAATGCCTTAGAACTGATCAAGGAGGGGAATTCACTTCTGGTGAATTCAACAAGTACTATGAAGAATTTGGCATCAAGAGGAAATTGTCTACCCCCCGGACTCCACAACAGAATGGCCTAGCAGAGAGGAACAACCAGATAGTGGTTGAAGCAGCAAGAACAATGTTGATTCAAGGAAAGGTTGCTCACACCTTTTGGAGAGAAGTGGTGAGTACTTTAGTCTACACAATGAACTGAGTACTCATCAAGAAAGGTAAGGATAAAACTCCTTATGAGTATTGGACCGGTAAGACACCTATAGTTAGCTACTTTAGAGTGTTTGGTAGCAAATGTTACATCAAGAAGAGAAAACACTAGAGCAAATTTGATGCTAAGTTTGATGAGGGAATATTCCTAGGGTATTCCACCAAAAGAAAAGCTCTCAAGTGTTTCAACAATAGGACTCAGAAAATTGTTGAAAGCATCAATGTTAGAGTTAATGAAAACTCTAGAAAATCTGAGGAAATCGACAGCATTCAAGTAACAGATGAACTGGTTGCAACCTTCTAGGAACCGGTTTCCAATCAATTGAGTACCAGTAATAGTGTCCCTACACTGGTAAATGCTGATGCTGATGAAGATGAGGATGAAGAGGAAAAGCAAGAAGAACTAGTCAAGACTATTCCTTGGTATGTAAAACTGAATCATGATCCTAAGTAGATCATAGGAGATAAGGATGCAGGAATCCTTACAAGAAGGAAGATTAGAGAAAAATCATGTATGATCTCTGAATTTGAGCCTAAATCATTCAAAGAGGCACATAAAGATGAAGACTGGATCAAGGCAATGGAAAAGGAACTTAACCAGATAGAGAAAAATGGTACATGGTCCTTGGTACCCAGACGAGAGCATAAAAATGTCATTGGTACCAAATGGGATTTTAGAAATACGCTTAATGAGGATGGCACAGTGATTAGAAACAAAGCCAGATTGGTGTGCAAGGGATATGCCCAAGAAGAAGTAGAAGACTATGGAGAAACCTTTGCTCCTGTGGCTAGATTAGAAGGAGTTCGTATGCTTCTTGCATATGCTACTTTCAAAGGATTCAAAGTATATCAAATGGGTGTAAAATCTGCATTCCTAAATAGTGTACTAGAAGAGGAGGTGTATATAGAGAAACCAAATGGCTTTTCCCTATCTAAAGACAGTGACATGGTGTGTAGGCTACATAAAGCCTTATATGGTCTAAAACAGGCACTTAGAAATCTGACAAGTGACAGTGACAAGTGAAGATAGCAATATCTACTTGAAATCTGAAGGAGATCAGATCCTGATCTGTGAGGTATTTGTTGATGACATTATCTTTTGTGGAGATGACATGATGAGTCATGAGTTTGTAGATGAGATGAAGAAAGAGTTTGAGATGTCACTCATAGGGGAGATTAAGTTCTTCATTGGACTGTAGATTTAGCAGATGAAAGATGGAACCTTTATCACTCAGTCCAAGTATGTCAAAGAGGTGTTGAAGACTTTTGGCATGGAAGATAGCAAACCGATTGGTACACCAATGGTGACCGGTTGCAAATTATCAAAAGAGGATGAGTCAACACTAGTTGATGAGAAGGAATACCGATCAATGATTGGTAAGTTGCATTATGTAGTGCATAGCAGACCGGATATTGCACATGCAATTGGCATTACTGCAAGGTTCCAAAAAAGTCCAAGAGAATCCCACTTGGTTGCAGTCAAGCGGATTCTTAGGTATCTAAAGGGAACAATTGACTATGGATTGTGGTACCCATATAGCAATGATTTCAACTTGAAAGTATTCACAGATGCTGATTGGGTAGGTAATGTGGATGACCAGAAGAGCACAACCAGTGGTGCATTCTTTCTCAGTGGTAGACTGGTCTCATGGATGAGTAAGAAGCAAAGTTGTATCTCTTAGTCTACGGCAGAAGCGGAGTATGTTGCAACATTCATGAATTGCACTCAGACAATTTGGATGAAGCATGTATTAAATGGCTTCAAAGTTCTTGTATCTAAACTAGTAAGTATATTATGTGATAACACAAGTGCTATCAATATTTCAAAGAATCCAGTTTTACATTCTAGAACCAAGCATTTTGAGCTAAAGTATCATTTCTTGAGGGAAAAGGTTCAGAATAAAGAGATTGCACTAGAACATGTTTCCAGTAAGGAGCAACTAGCAGACATATTCACTAAGCCTCTCCCAAAGGCCACATTTATGTACTTAAGAAGTGAATTAGGTGTACTGCCCCTTCAGGAGGTGAACTAAAAGTATTTGCTCCACATCAGTCCAGTATTGCACAGTCAAATTTTTTTTGGATTGATGTGTTGAAGGATGCTACTCCTCAAGGGGAGCAACATAATGGAAGAGGAAAGCTTGTGCCTCCACTTTGGCATTGTTGTCAAAGGGGGAGAAGATGTGAAGCAAAGAAGATATCTGTAGAAATTGGGAGAGAAGATGTGAAGTGGAGAGATATCTTTGAATATTGCCATCAATGCGAAAGGGGGAGATTGTTGGCATTATGTGAACTTGTATGAGGACATAATGACATTGTATGTTGTCATTGATGTCAATATGTGAGAAGAGAGAACCGATATATGTGTGAACTGGTAGATGTGTGAACCGGTAGATGTGTGAATCGGTAGATGTGAGAACGGGTATATGTGCCAGAGTGAAGTGGTATGTTTGTTCAAGGTGAACTGGCATGTTGATATGGGAACCGGTACATGTTTGTTCAAGGTGAACCGACATGTTGATATGGGAACCGGTAGATGGAACCTTTGTATGACTACCAGTTGGTAGTCTCAAGGTTTCCGGTTGAAGTACCTCAAGCCTATGTGACTCAATTGGTGACCTTGTGTGATGAGTTAGCAGTGTAACGAAGAATAGATCATGTTGCCATGTTAGCCTTGTGCACATGAAGGATCTTGCATGAAGGAGATTGTCCCTGTCTACCTCGGGAATGTGCAAAGTCTATAAACGGTGATAATGCATGATGGGTTATCAGCCACCATGAAATCAGTGGAAAATGAACGATGGAGAACGTCTTGAGATTAGGTCAAGACTATTGCATTTAATGCAATATGCTCAATGGTCAGGATTGGACCATTTGAATTGCTTAACCTAACAGGTTTAGGGTTTAGGGTTTATGCTACTGACCTATATGTTTCCCTATAAGGTTGATGTTGTGTTTCCTTCTGAGGTTGTTGGCAAAAGTTGTGTGTGTGTATCCAAGTGAAGTGATACATGATTCTTGCCAGACCGGAGGAGAGAAGTGATATCTATAGAGTGCAAGTGTAGAAGGTGAAGAGGAGCTAAAGTGGATCTGCATTGGCATTGAGTGCTATCATCAGATCATTGTAATACCTATTGATCTTTAACCACTTCAATAGCTGAGAAATCCCTTGATAGGGTAGCCTTAACCGACTTGCTGTAAATCCTTTAACAGGGTGACTCAAAGCTATTGAGTTCTTGAAATCCTTTAACAAGGTAACCTTTAACCTGGTTTAACCCTTAACTGGGTATTCTAGCCATCCCTTAACTGGGTGATCCCTTACAGGATCAGTTCCTAATAGAACCTATTGTATCAGTCTTTAACCAGACAAGGCTCCTAACAAAGAAGAATTCTAAAGAGTTAAAAGACAAGCTTGTGGCTATTCATCCCCATCGTGGTTTTTCCCAGTTGGGTTTCCACGTGAAAAATATGTGTGTCATATGTGATGTTTTCTTTTTGTGATGATATGTTGTTTTCTGTTAAGCGGTGAATCATGTTGATCTAGTTGATTATATATATATCTTTGATGATAGATTACCTGTTCATGCATTAGGAAGAAATGGAAATGAAGTGTTAGATTGTATGAGAAGATTAGTGTCAACCAGTTTATGCTTGTCTCAGTTATTCTGAGTTTTACTGATTGTACTCTATTTAAAGACCAGCAATACTATTTGTCTATCAATGCATAGTGTCTGCTAACAAACCAGTTTAAGATTGTGTTTTTGTCTATACTAATTCACCCCCCCCTCTTAGTACCAGTTTGGTACTATCCGCTCATCATTGAGTTATCAAGACCCTCATCACCAAAGTTAAAAATTGTCAAAAAATCATGTGCCACATTGAATTCTTCTCTCTCAAATGTGAACCCTTCACATGAGAAAGGCAAGGAAGGAAATATGCTCTTCTTTTTCTAACCATGGAAGTGCCTATCTCTGCTCTCCAATTGCTGTACATATTCCAATGCAAATACCCTCTCTGTCACATGTATTGGAAGTTTAAATGGTTTTATTGTCGATTCGTAAAACCTTAACACAATGAATTCTTCCATGAAGAACCAGTCAGCCAAATCTATTTGACTTCCAAGTTGAATGCAATCTCTACAAGACACATGCAACCTAGGCATTGGAGTGCTTGTAATTTCATTATACATTGGTGCCAAAGAGAAGTCTACAAAATGGTTGTAGTTCTTTTTGTTATCATGCATCCTTATCTTTGGTGTCCATTCATATATTGGACACTCTATTCTATTCCGAGTCTTCTCGTCAATCTTATAGTTCACAATTTGAAGATTGTTGGTCTCAAATATTTCATGATACTTGGATAGAAGGAGATAGCACAAGTAGGATGAGAACCTAAATGTCTTATAGGAACTTTTTTGATCATTAGTAATTGTTTTTGCATGGATCAAACAATGTGCTCAATAAAATTATATCTTAATAGGTGGCCTACACAATGGATATTATAAATCATTTCAAGAAGGCTTGCATCCACTTCCCTATCATTTTCCAATCCCAAGCAAAACGACAACAAGGAAATAGTATCCCCAACCCATGGAACAAAAATGTTAGAATCATAAGAAGGCTTATGATTCTGGTCCAACTGAATACCACTCTTTATTAGAGCTTTGATAAATGAATCTCTATGACTTGGATCAAGACTCTCATAATTCCCTGCCAGCTTTCCTATGTCAATTTGGAAATTTGAGTTTTGTGCTTCAAATCCTAGGTTCAACAAATGAGCAAATTCTTCCTCGTTTATGGATAGAATTTCCTTGTTTGTATTTTTATTGACAATTTCTTTTTTATCTTCATCATAATTTTTGGCACACACCATGACAAAATTAGGGCAAGGGAATACTTTAGGTAACACCATGCTTCCCAATCCAACATCCCACGATGCGATTTTATCTGTTCTTTGTTTTAACATCAGGTTGAAAATAGTGAATTTTGCCCTGGATGCATCTACCACCTTACTAGACAATGCACATCTAATATCTATGATATAATTTTCACCATGGATAGCAGGGTCATAAATATCATGGTATTCATCAATGAAACCTGGTGTTTTAACCAGTTCGATTAGGTACATTTTTTTTTTTCACTTGGCTTCCTGTTTTCCCCATCGCTATTATTGTTAATAATTCAAAATAATGCTAGATAAAAACCTTAAAATGCTAACCCTCAAATTGGACCACGAGATTAAAAAAAGCAAAAAAGGTGGGATGTAAGTGTTCTAGATTTTACCCGGAATTTCTATTTCACTAGATTGGTGCAACCAGTCTCTATTGCAACTTGCATTCCTCAATATAGTAGTTGTTTCTGAATCTCCCTCGATTTACTAGTTTGTCCATGAAATGAAATATGATTATGATTAATGAGTCTTATTTTGAAAACTCTGAAAAGTACAAAAGTAATACCTAAAGGGCAAAATATCTAGAATCATGTTGTAATTTTATTAATTATTATTAATAACTATTCGATGTCGAAGGACAAAACATTCATTACTTCAATATAAATTTTGAGGACATTAAATGTAAATGTTCAATTCTGGGCGAAGTTCTCACAAATGTTTTCTTTTCCCACATTCGGGCTGCAATCCACCCTAAGCCATTGATCTTTGCTCATCCAATGGACAATGGTACCTATTGTCAGATGTCATGGGTCCCATAACTTCTCCCATTTTTTGGGCACGTCACCATACTTGTGTCACTTTTTGGGACTATTTTTTAAGTTTGTTTGTTCATTTTAAACTTCCACCCAAAATTTTTTTATAGCTTAATTATATTTAATTAAATTTTAAATGTTCAATTCTGGGTGAAGTTCTCACAAATGTGTTCACTTCTGACGTTTGGGCTCAAATCCACCCTAAGTCATTGATCTTATCTCATTCAAAAGATGATGGTACCTGCTGTCAGATGTCGTCAGTCCCATGACTTCTGCCATTTTTCAAGCACATCACCATACTCGTGTCACTTTTTGGGTTTGTTTTTTAAGTTTGTTTAATCATTTTAAAATTCCTCCTGAAAAAGAGCTTTATACACTTAATTATATTTAATTAAATTTAAAACATTCAATTTTGGGCTAAGTTCTCACAAATGTGTTCACTTCCCACATTCGGGCCGAAATTGACCCTAAGTCATTGATCTTTGCTCATCCAATAGACGATGGTACCTATTATTAGATGTTGTGGGTCCCATGACTTCTGCCATTTTTTGGGCATGTCACCATACTCATGTCACTTTTTGGGTCTATTTTTTAAGTCTGTTTAATCATTTTAAATTTCCGCCCGAAAAAGAGCTTTATAGACTTAATTATATTTAATTAAATTTAAAACGTTCAATTTCAGGTGAAGTTCTCACAAATGTGTTCACTTCCCACATTTGGGCCGAAATCCACCCTAAGCCATTGATCTTTGCTCATCCAACAGATGATGGTACCAGTTGTCAGATGTCATGGGTCCCATGACTTCTACCATTTTTCAAGCACGTCACCATACTCGTGTCACTTTTTGGCACTATTTTTTAAGTCTATTTAATCATTTTAAACTTCCACCCGAAAAAGAGCTTTATAGACTTAATTACATTTAATTAAATTTAAAAAGTTCAATTCCGGGCGAAGTTCTCACAAATGTGTTAACTTCCCACATTTGTACCAAAATCCACCTTAAGCTGTTGATCTTTGGTTATCCAATGAATGATGGTACCTATTGTTAGATGTCATCGGTCCCATAATAAGAGACATTTAAATATGTGCAATAGTTTGAGATAACTATTAAAATTATAATGTTAATATTATTTGTAAAAATATGAAATTCAAAAATAGTATAGAACATGAAACTTAGTTTCTAGAATAAAACAAATAACTAAATATAAATATAAATTTTGATATACAATTTGAAAGGTAAAAGTTTAATATAAAAAAGAAAACATTCAATATTAAATCTAAAATATTAATTTAAAGTTTAACAAAATTCTTTAAAAATATGTTTACGATATATAACTTTAAAAAATAGTTTAAAAATATATATAAAAGTTCAACATAAATTTAGTATAATATAAATTTTAATTTAATAAATAAATAAAGACTAAAAATATATATAAAATTTCAACATAAATTTAGTTTGATATAAATTTAGTTTAATATAAATTTTAATTTAATATAATTTTATTGATAAATAATGTGGTGAATCTTATTGATAAACCTGCACCTCCTAAGGACCTATGCAATATGCATTACCTTTGATCCTAGTGTGACTATTGGAAATTGAAATTTAAAACACCTGACGGCCCACTATAAGTCTATATATCACTTGGAAAGATCAAAGACATACTTCTCATTGATGATTGATCCAACATGTATGGTAAATGTAATAAGTTAAGAATATCTTTATACATTACAATTGCATGAAGTAACATATTGATATGATAAATTTGATTTAGTGGTTAAGATCTTAGATGGTTTCTCTTGTCCTATTATAGGTTCTATTACTCATCCAGTTCCCGTTCCAATTGGTACTAAGTGCTTAGATGTCATTTTTGCTATCATTCCTAAATCCTACTTCAGATGAATTTTGTGTGAAGTTGGGACATCCTTGCCCTTTGATCTCTTCCATGAAAGCAATCCCATCTACCCTTCATAAATTTCTCAAATTTCTTCATTATGACAAAATTTGACAAAATATTAACTATAAATCATACCATGTACCCGGTACCAACCCACACATGCACTAGTTCAAAACTTCAACAACAAGTAAGTTGGAGTTTTAGTTCAAATCTTAATTGTATATTTATAAAATTATAATCAACCATAATCAATATACAAATAGTTAATGGAATGAACTGAATTTTTTTTTTATATATTAAATATAGAGGAAGAAGCATTACATAAAAAATATCACAATATTAAATTTATTTCCATTGTATAATATAATATTGAAATAACGTAGCTCATAGACAAAAAGCATTTGAAAAACTTTCATTAATTAAAATGAAATAAAATTATAGAAAGCATTTTTATATCCATAAGACTCTAAGAGGCAAACTGAAACAAGCTAGAATTTGAAAAATTATCATTAATATTTATGCTTTGTAAATTTACAATTTTTACGTCTGAGACTTGAGTCCCTCAAAAACTTAAAAGCCAAAATGAGTGAGCCACTGAGCCTATGAGGTTTCGAGGACATAGGCAAAAAAAAACTACTAGGGGGTTGGGGCTAGGGCACTGGTAGTGGATGATTTACAACTTTTCCCTAAGAATCTGGCCCTCCTTCCATGTATAATTCTTTAGAGAGCATAAGCTGAGGGAATTCTTCAAGGCACATGTAGTTTGGAAAGTCATCCAGGAGCAACCATTTCTGGAGGAAGTCCTTGCCAATCCATGCCCATTTCCTATGACGTGTCAAGTGCTCCGCATTCAAGTTTAGGAGAAACAGTTGCTTGGCCACTGACACTGTTTAGTCAGGGAGGAGAAGCTTGGATAATTCACTCGCCCAATGGATCCCCACCCCTACTTATGCAAGGATGAAAATAGTAATATCATCTCCAAGGAAGTCTTCCTTAAAAACCTTCTTCAACAACATCAACATATCCACCTTGTCTCCTCCCAGGTCTAGATGAGATGCCAAGAATCAAGATGTGATGTCCGTGTTAACACATTATCTATTTTTCATTTCACAGAAACTCTCTGCCCAACATAACCCAACCTCCTTGCAGACTGATTGGAGGGTTGTGTCTCTCACGGAGTCCAGGAAGGCCCTCTGGTCTTCAGCAAAAATGCTTCTCAAGTGGATGGGAATGTCCATCTTGAGAAATCAGATTAACAAATTAAACAACTCGAGCCTATAAACCTAAACCAAAGGAAGAATTTAAATACCATGAGCTCCGATGATTTATCTAGCAAATGGAAAAGGCTAATTGAAGATGAAAGAAGCAGAGGTCGTATATAAATAATTGAAGCTCTTGATTGTAATAATTACTTCTCTAACCATATTAATTGCTTTAAATTTTTTTAAATCTTTCGTATCTTTGCAAATCTTTCCCATAAATGCACAAGTGTGTGAAATTGGAAACAACTATAAACCAATACCAAGTTGGCAAGTACCACATTGGAAGTCATGGGGATAGAGTGGATTGCAGTAAGTGAATAGATATATATTAAATGACCAAAATTATCAATCATGATTTGTGACATTTGATACGTGTCTATTGAATCCAATTCCATTCCGGACACTTTCTAGTGAGCTTTGTTCTCTTCAAAAAATTGGGCCAAAATAAAACTTCAACCATTGATCTACGATCATCGAACAATTTAAAATCATTGATGGATTTTAGGTATGTGTCACCCTTCATGTGTCAAAGAGGCCACACTTATTGATACACCATGCAAAGTCCGAACTCAATGTGATGTACTGATGTGATATGATGTTCTTTGTCTATTAAGGGCAATGAATTCATGAAATCGCCAATAAATTATATATTGTTCCATAGATAACAAAATATTCGCCAAAACAAATTAAATAATTTTTCAAGTGGTGGATAAAAATTGCCAATACATTTCAATAATTTTTCCTTGGGAGTAAAATTTTTCGCTCATACAATTATATATTTGTTCCTTTTAACAAAAATTATTCACCTTCTACAATATATATTTTCCCCATAGAACAAGGTATAATTCGCCAAAAATTTATGGAATTTTTGTACCCTAGAAAAAAATCGCCAATACAAAATAATTTTTTGCCCTATTTTGAAAAAACATTCTGCCATCAATATGAAAATTTCCCCTCGAAAATAATGTTTGATTCACTAGGATTTTACATAGCTGCTAGGGGGGTGGTTTCTTAAAGGTATCCTTGGTTATTATAGGGTGATGCACCTAAAATGTTTTGGAGAGAAGTAGTCAGTACTACTGTATACACTTTAAACCGGGTACTAGTTAAAAGAGGTAACAACAAGACACCTTATGAGCTATGGTATGGAAAAAATCCTTATGTAAGTTATTTCAAAAATTTTGGAAGTCAATGTTTTATTAAGAGAGATAAATACACTGAGAAATTTGATGGAAAATCTAATGAGGGAATATTTCTTGGTTACTCTTCAAAGAGTAAAGCATATAAATGTTACAATAAGAGAACTAAGAAGATTGTTGAAAGTTCTAATGTGAAGGTGGATGATCCTTCTGATAAGATTTAAGGTACAAGAAGATCAAAACCTAAAAAGGATAATGATAAACTTGTGATTATTGAACCAGAGGCACAAAAAGAAGAAGAACTGGCTAATGCAGAATCAGGTGCTCAATTGGTAAGCAATGACAATGGTGAAGAAAAGGAAGAAGCTGATGCAAAAGATGCAGAACTAGTATAGGCAATACTTAGACATGTCAGGTTGAATCATTCATAAGAGAAGATAATCCGTGATAAGAATGTAGGTGTGCAGACAAGAAGAAAAATCAGAGAGAACTCTTGTTTAATATCAACAATAGAACCCAAGACAGTTAAGGAAGCACTAAAAGATGATGATTGGATTAATGCAATGAATGAAGAATTAGATCAAAATGAGAAGTATCAGGCATGCTCACTTGTTCCTAGGCCATTGGATAAGAATGTAATTTGAACAAAATGGGTCTTTAGGAATAAGTTGGATAAAAAGGAAAAGTTGTAAGAAAAAAAGAAATGTTAGTCTGCAAAGGGTATGTACAGGAAGAAGGTGAGGATTATGGAGAGACCTTTCCACTAGTTGCTAGATTTGAAGGAGTAAGAATGTTGTTAGCATTTGCTGCATATAAAGGTTTCAAATTTTACCAAATGGATGTCAAATCAACCTTTCTAAATGGGATTTTAGAAGAAGAGGTATACATTGAGCAACTAGATGGCTTTTCCTTGACTAATGATAAATAAATGGTGTGTAAATTGTATAAAGATTTGTATGGTCTAAAGAAGGCACCGAGAGAATGATATGAGAGACTACATGCCCATTTGATCAAGATTGGATTCCAACGTACTAGTGAGGACAACAACATTTATCTGAAAACTGATGGAGACAAGATGCTGATAGCAAAATTGTTTGTAGATGACATAATTTTTGGTGGCAATGATGATATGTGAATGAATTTTGTTGATGAGATGAAAAGGAATTTGAAATGTCTCTAATCGATGAAATAAAGTTCTTTATTGGCTTACAGTTCCAACAATTGGATGGTGGTATCTTTATTTGTCAGAGAAAGTATGTCAAAGAGGTGTTGCAGACATTTGGCATGGAAGAATGCAAACTGGTAGGAACACCGATAGTGATAGGCTGTAAGTTTTCCAAGAAAGACGATTTCCCTGTTGTTAGTGAAAAAGAGTACAGATCTATGATTTGCAAGCTACACTATATTGTTCATAGCAGATCAAACATTTCTCATGTTGTTGGATTAGTGGCTAGATTTCAAAAAGAGCCTAAGGAGAGTGGTGGCGGTGAAGAGAATTTTACGGTATCTCAAAGGCACAGTAGACTATGGTTTATGGTATCCCTATAAAGGATATTTTTCTTTGGATGTCTTTACTGATGCAAATTGGGTAGGTAATGTGGATGACTGGAAAAGAACAACCGATGGAGCCTTTCTACTTGGTGGAATATTAGTGGCATGGATGAGCAAGAAACAAACATGTTTTTCTCAATCTACAGCTGAATCAGAGTATGCAGCTGCATCCATGAATTGCATGTAGGCCATATGGATGAGACATGTTCTAGAAGGATTCAAAATAGATATGTCTGAACTAGTGACTATCTATTGTGATAATACAAGTGCAATAAACATTTCAAAAAATCCTATTTTGCATGCAAGGATGAAACATATTGAGTTGAAGTATCATTTTCTAAGGGAAAGAGTTCAAGAAAAATAGGTCAAGATGGAATATGTGAAGAGTAAAGATTAGATAGCTAATATCTTTACGAAGCCCTTACCAAAGACTACCTTTGAGTTTCTTAGAGGTAAATTAGGGGTTAGACCCCTACATCTAAAGAATTAAGATGCTAGAGATGCATCAATCCTGTGGAATTAATGTCTATCTTTCACTAAGGATTGATTAAGGTGTAGACTACTCCATAGGGTAGCAAGTCTGATATGATATTATGATTTTATGCTCTAATAATTTTATGATTTGACTAGTAGAGATGATGGAAGAGGCAGCAACAAAATTGAAGACAAGTGATGCATTTACGACACTCTTTGCATCCACAAATTAGAGCCTACGCATCTTGGAATAAGGAGGGCAAACAATAGCCTATGCAAATAATTTTCATCATAGTGGTCTAAGCTTAGAAATGACCTCCCACAGGGCCACTATGGAACTCGTGCATAATCTTTTCGGTTTTCTGTGTGTCCATAAAACATAGTAGAACTTTGTCAAATTTTTTCTTGAATAGGACACCCTCTAGCAACTAATAACTACCACTTTGTAGTTTGTAGAACCTTTTATTTTCCACAGGGAGGCTTGAGGGAAAAATTTTTATTTTCTTGAAAAGCTTCCGATCAACAACCCAACCCATTTCCTATGCTTTTGTATGCATCAACATGGTTTCATCTTGAGATTCTCACAAATCTTTGGGCTCCTGAGCTAAGTATTCATAGAGACCCTTTCCTCAGATTACCTTGGTAGGCTTGACATCAATGTCATACTCGAGGATCTTGGTTATCCAATTCGCTCTCTGTTGGCATTGTGTTGTCATTGATGTCAACGAGTATGGGATGACCACCGATAGATGAGATGTATGTGCAACACTGCTATGAAGGAGTACAGGATGTGATATTTGGATATCATCTTGTGTTGCAGAACACTGGTATGTTGTGACGTTGCAGAACAACAGGACTCCTACCGAATGAAGTGATGAATACTAAGAGGGGGGGGTGAATTAGTATACAGAAAAATACTGTATTTAAACACTTAAATAGTCTAGTAATAAATTGGTAAAATAGTTTGACAGACAAACCAGTTAACACACATGCAAACCAAATAGCAAATAAGACATTCACCCACAGGAGAAATAACACCATAACACAAGATATTTGATGTGGAAACCCAAATGGGAAAAACCATGGTGAGATGAAACTCACAAGTAACTATCTATAGAATAGGAACCAGACCGGGTAAGGTCATACAATATCCTTTACCAGAATAGATCCTGTTAGGAATCTCAATCTCTGTTAGGAGATAAGTCCAATTAAAGACTACCTTGCTAGAGGATTTTAGATCCACATATGTGAACCACCTTGTTAGAGGATTTTACAAAGGCTTGTTTGAGCCTACTCGGTTAAGGGTTTCAAACTTGTCAAAGATGTAAGTAATCAATAAGTGAATGATCTAGCAAATGGCACAAGTTGCTTGATTGGATCCACTAAGGCTCATAGCTAATGCATTTCAACATTACTTCAGTCTTTAGTAACTCTCACTTTGTTACACCTCACAAACTTGATCTTCTCAGTTAAGATCATACTTACAAAAACTCATCAACCACCTTAAACCCTAGCAACAGCCTAAAACCCCAGACATGATGTCCTTATAAAGGAATCTGATTTCATGTCAGTCCAATAGGATTACAATCCAATTTCCTAGGTTTAATGAATCTAGACATACTAGGTAACACGACACAAAAAGCACTGCCAAAGTGTCGACACCGTCAAACAATTGGTGGATGGTAACTCATCACAAAAAGCCAGTTGGTAACTCATCATAGAGTATTACCAGTTCATACAAAATACTGATTTACACAAAATACCAGTTGCCAGTTTGACAAAAATGAAGACTAGAAAATATGTGTTCTACTGCTTTGATCACTCATACCGCTTGAGATCCACGAGCCTCTTGGGGTCAACATACCACTTCAAACCGATAAACACATTAAAAAAAACACCGATAGTCTAAAGACAATAATACATCATACCGGTTGGAACAAATATCGGTTCAGCTTTAACCCATACATATAAAAAAGTGATCTCAATGCAAGTGTGTGTCCATCAATGACAATCACAACATAATCATCAAAAATGCCAATAGGAAGATGTAGTCATCATGAAAAGCAATGACTAATAGTGTATGTACTCACACTGGTTTACATATGCCTGTTTGAAGATATGCTGCACAAATAGGGAACTCACATGAGGAGATGACAAGGTGTTCCTCCTCCAAGTAAGTGAAGCTTATCTCCTATATGCATTAAGTGCATTATAGTTTGGTGGGATAAGAGTAAATAGGTAAAGGCAAGAACTTGAAGGATCACTCTAGGTCCACCGGTAAACTAAGGGAATGCCTTAAGTGCATGAGATTAGGGTTATGCACTAGACCGATAGAGAAGGCATGTTGAGATGTTGATACAACAGAAGAGTGATGTGTCTGTCATTCAAAGGAGAATGGTCTGACCGTTGAAGGAGTCTAGTGAAGGATGATGACTGGTATCATCAAGAGTGATAACTGGTATGTAAAACCTACCGGTAATATGAGCAAGGTGTAGAATGTAGATATGATAAGGTTACCAGTATAGTGTGTGATATTAGCGAGGTTAACGAATCAATAGGAAAGAGGAAATAGTTGAGTGACTGGTCGGTGATCCTATTTGGACCAACATGAAGTGACAAGCTGGAAGTTAGTCAATATGGATGCCACACAGAGTCAACATGGAGAACATGCATGTGGATAAAGATGGAATGTACATTGATAGGGGTGTTGCAGGGTTGGTCAACTTTAATGAGAAGTCACTCAAATCACAGGACATGTTGCAGAGCTATTGCAAGGTTTTGAGGCTCAAGGTCTGGAAGGAAACTATGTGTTAGCTAAGAGTGATTGAGAAGATCGAGGTGAGAAGGAAAAAACATAGTTATTTATAGTGGTTTTGATAGATGCAAGTCGAGGTAGAAGATCATGTTTTCTATATTTGGAAAACGTGTTTTAGAAGGCACGTTAATGGTGGACATGTGCAGATGGACGTGAGGAAGATCAAATCATGCAAGATCTGATTGGATTTGGTTTTCCTTGAGGATGGTGAGGAAATCCTGACCGCCTAGATTTTGAATTGGTTATTGGAGGGAAAACCTGGCCATAAGTGTGGGGGCAGATAAGAATGCTTCTTGCTGCTGAATAGAAGAATATTGTGCGATTGTGAAGTGGAAGAGTTCTGCAAGTAAGAGCAAATCAGCCAAGTTCTCAACAAGAATCTGTGAAGAGAGTGGGAGTTAGAGAGAACCTGGTTGAAGCTTTCAACTGGCTGGAAAGAAGAACCGGTAGTGTTCATACCGGTAGAAAAGATGTGAAGGAGACTGCAGAGAAGATAGACAAAAAAATGATAGAGAGTTGAATCAGTGAAGAGAAGAGTAGTGAGGAGGAGATACAGTGAGAGCAATTTAGAAGAGAGACAAACTGGTAGGGCTTACCAACATAGAAGCAATAGGTGAAGATAAGCGCATAAGTGAGTTGGTGAAGCAAAGAAGGTATCTCATCGATAGAGTAAGATATGTATAATGGTTGCAAGATTCACTTGTAACAAGATAACTATTTATATATTTGATATTTATATTGTGAACACTAAGTTGTAGCTCAGTGCAAGGGTTGTAGCTCCTTGGGTTGGTGCCCTAAAGTCAAGGGTTAGTGCTCCTTTGGGTTGTAGCCCATAAATTAGGTAGGGTTTGGTGCCCTAAACTTTCTAACTATGTTTTATTGTGAGGTTGGATTGGAGCAGTAGACTCCAACAACATTGCTCACCGAGGTTTTTCCCATCTTGGGTTTTCCTCATATATGTTGGTGTTATGTGTTGTCCCCTTGTGACTGTGTTTGCATTTATGTTAGCCTCCTCCATAACCGATAAGTCTGCATTGAGTTAAATTTATCAATTGGTATGCTCAAATAGGATTACAAAAGGGAAAGAGATTAGAGAACCACTTATTCACCCCCTCCCCCTCTCAGTGGTGCATTGTGTCTAACAATTGGTATCAGAGTGTAGGTTCCCAGTTAGAAGAGTGTTCTCCAACTTGGGTAGATTTCGGCTTAAGGATACAATGGTTTGTTTAGTGTCTATCTCTGCTCTAGTATTTGATGGTTCAAAATTTTCTTTTTGGAGTTGTAGAATGGAAGTTTTCCTATCCTCTTTACGGTTTGATGTATGGATGTCAGTAGTTGATGGTCTCCCTAGAAATGTCAATCTTCTTACCAAATTTGTAGAATAAAGAAGAAACCAGTGCAATGAAGAAGCCACGAAGGCTATTTTCACTGGACTCGTCGGTGATGTCTCTTCACAAGTGGACAAGTGTAAAATAGTAAAGATCTTATGGGAAATATTGAAAAAGCTCTATGGAAATGTACCCTCAACTATAGAACTAGAAATTGAAGAAAATATGAGAAATACCTCTCATATTTATCTGGATGATGAAGATAGATCTCCTAGCAGCCACAACAGTGATGAAGAAGGAGCTCAAATCTTCATGGCCCAAGAATTTGAAAGTGGCTGGGCAAATAGTTCCCCTCAACAAGATATGTTGAGCAGTGATGATGAAGAAGAGGAAGACATGGCAGATAAATCTAGCCATCAAGACCCTTCTGATGATGAAGAAGTAGCAGAAGTTGACCTTGAAGGAGAGCATGTAAATACACTTGAAGAACTCAATAGATTTAAAAGGGAATACAAGCTATTAAAGAATGTTTCTATTGTGGAGCAAAACCGGTAAGTTAAATGCCTTGAAGAATCTAAGAAATGCATCTCAAAGTGTAAGACATAGGCAGAAGACACCAATAAATTCTAGTGTGAAGATCTAGCCTCTCAGCTAGAGATAAAAGACAAAAAAATTTAGTGGCTAGTTGGAGAGAACAAAAGCCAGACCTCCCCAGTTAGATATGCTCCTTGAAAGAAGGTTGACCTGACCACAACTGGTGTGGAATTGCAAACAAAAGGGAAGATCAATGCTACAAAAAGGAATCTTCTTACAGATCCCAGAGGTAAGGGGAAGATGGAAGAAGAAAACTTCACCGGAAGCAAGAAGATGAGGAAGCAGCAAAGGGGACCCTGTACCGATAGAGGACAAAAAAATTCTACTACCTATAGGGGGAAGCAAGTGTGGGAGAAGAAAAAGAGATCAGATGAAAGAGTTGCTCAAAATGGACAACCAAGGGTCCATTCTCAAAAAGGAAAAGATGGGGATGCGAAACTGGCAAGATCTCCTCATGCATGGTAAAGTAAATATGTAAGTCATATGCCATCATTTATTGGTTACTAATTTACATGTAATGATTATGGCCATATAGTAGGGGAATGTAGAAAGAGATCTAGAAAGGATAATGTAGGATCTCATAGAAATCATGCTTATGGGAAAGATGTATTCAGAAGTAGATACATGCATGTCCCTTCTCCTGATTATGCAAAGATTGTTTGTCATAACTACAATGGATCTGGCCATAGAGAGTTTGAATGTAGGAAGAGGAACCTGCAGTCACATGGGGGCCAACAAAATGGCCATGCTCTACAAAAAAGTGAAAACAGAGCATATGGAAGGTAGAGACCTACATGGAACCAAAGGAGAAATGTCCCTGAAGGAGTAAGAGGTTCACTAGTTTCGGTTGCTAGTCAAAGCAACATGATGAGGAGAAGATGGTCAAGCTGGTATGCCAAGAGATTTCCCAATCATGATATGGGATGGAGGTTGTGTGCTACTATAGTACTACTTCTAGCCATAATGAAGAATCTGGAAATGGGAAGAAGGGTGAGATCAAGCAAGTATGGAGGAAGAAGACCATGAACCAGCACTATGCACTCAGCGCACAAGTGATATCTCCTAAGGCCTAAAGGAGATGCAGGATCCTAGGGGGAGTAGCATATTGAACTTATCTTCCAGCCCCTCAGTAAAGGAGGAAACATGAAAGAACATGATGTTGCTGGTATGAAGGATGAAAATGTAAAGATAAGTGTGTATAGATGCTACCTTGACTACACACCTACAGATCAGTGATGGATCACCACTGCATGTTTCAAAGAGTGAAGGTTAACAATTGGCATCAAATGTTAAACACTATGTGCATGATGTTACCAACATGTATGCTAACAAGTACTTGCAGGTTATGTAAGACAATGAGGATTAGAGAGCATTGCATTAGCCCCAGTAGCATGGAGTGAAATTATGTCTCAAGAGGTGTTGATGGAGACCTAAAAGACATATGTTGGCCCCAATTGTTGGTCATGTAGGCTTGCATGTCTTTGGGCTAACCGGTTTGTTTCTTGGCATGATGATGTCATTATATGGCATTGGGAAAATTTAGGATCATGTCATAGGTTGTGGTGGTCACAATGGAGTTGAAGGATCATCAAATGATCACATATGCACAGGTAAACCAGTATACAAAGAAGATTGAAGTCTTGGTAATGTACCTGACCGGAGATAAGAAACTTAGATGTATGACTTAGGGGGAGTTCAAGTGCTCATGATGAAGAGCTGGCTTGCTTGAACTTGCAAGGATACTGACTACCCAAGTTGTAGGAGATGGAAATCACAGAGGTGTTGCAAATGTTTAGTATTCACTGACACATCAACAATTGGTATCAACCTTTCTATAAATTAAGTTCAAATTACATCGAACGTGCATGCTCAATTGGTGTCAGTTGATGGTTAAGTTCCCCACCTCAAGTACTGTGACTTTAGAAGATGTAACAACCGGTGACAAGATGACAAATGGTATCAAAGGAAGTGTTATGTCCAAAAAGGACAAAGGGGGAGGAAAGTATTCTATCAGTGACCAGTACATACAAGAGAAATAATATCGGGAGAGAAGGATTTTGTAGTATACTGCATATTACATGTATGTAAATCCATGGATCACAGTAAGGGGAAGAAAGACTATGTAGTATGTCAGATACTACATGTGTTGACATCAATGCCAAAGGGGGAGATTGTTGGAATTGTGTTGTCATTGATGTCAACTAGTATGGGATGACCACCGGTAGATGAGATGTATGTGCAACACTACTATGAAGGAGTATAGGATGTGATATCTTGGATATCATCTTGTGTACTTCCAGAACACCAGTAAGGGGGAGAAGATTGAATAGGTCACTAATATGCTGTGAGGTTGCAGAATAGAAGGACTCCTACTGGATGAAGATGCAATCATCATGAGAAGAATTGACTGACAGTGTATGTGCTCACACTGGTTTACATATGCTTGTTTGAAGATATGTTGCACAAACAAGGAACTCACATGAGAAGATGACAAGGTGTTCCTCCACCAAGTAAGTGGAGCTTATCTCCTATATGCATTAAGTTCATTATAGTTTGGTGGGATAAGAGTAAATAGTTAGAGGTAAGAACTTGAAGGATCACTCTAGATTCACCGGTAAATTGAGGGAATGCCTTAAGTGAATGAGATTAGGGTTATGCACTGGACCGAAAAAGAAGGCATGCTGAGATGCCGATACAACAGAAGAGTGATGTGTCTATCATTCAAAAAAATTGATTGAGCAGATATAGTCAGAGGAGAATGGTTTGATCGATGAATGAGCCTAGTGAAGGATGATGACTAGTATCATCAAGAGTGATAACTAGTATATAAAGCCCACTGATAATATGGGCAAGGTGTAGAATGTAGATATGATAAGGTTACCAATATAGTGTGTGATACCAGCAAGGTTAACAAATCGAAAGGAAAGAGGAACTGACTGAGTGACTAATCGGTGATCCTATTTGGACCAACATGAAGTGCCAAGCTAGCAGTTAGTCGATATGGATTCCACATGGAGTCAACATGGCGAACATGCATGTGGATAAAGATGGAATGTACATCAACAGGGTTATTGCAAGGTTGGTTGACTTTAATGAGAAGTCACTCAAATCATGGGACATGTTGCAGAGCTATTACAGGGGTTGAGGCTCGAGGTTTGGAAGACAAATACGTGTCATCTAAGAGTGGCTGAGAAGATTGAGGTGAGAAGGAAACAACAAAGTTATTACTAGTGGTTTCGACAAATACAAGTTGAGGTAAAGGATCATGTTTCCTATATTTGGAAAATGTGTTTTAGAAGACGCATTAATGGCATATGTGTGCAGATGGATGTCAGGAAGATCAGATCATGCAAGATCTGATTGGATTTGGTTTTCCTCAAGGATGGTGAGGAAACCTTAACCACCTATATTTTGAATTGGTTTTTGGAGGGAAAACCTAGCCATAAGTGTGGGGGTTGAAGAGAATGTTTCCTACTGCTGAATAGAAGAATATTATGTGATTGTGAAGTGGAAGACTTCTGCAAGTAAGAGAAAATTAGCCAAGTGATCAATGAGTATCTATGAAGAGAGTGAGAGTTAGAGAGAACCTAGTTGAAGCTTTCAACTAGTTGGAAAGAAGAGACAGTAGTGTTCATACCGGTAGAACAAAGGTGAAGGAGACTATAGAGAAGATAGATAGAAAACTGGTAGAGAGTTGAATCGGTGAAGAGAAAAGCAGTGAGGAGGAGATACAGTGAGAGAAATTCAGAAGAGAGACAAATTGGTAGGGCTTACCAGCAGCAAAATAGCAGGTGAAGAGCAGTAGAGAAGTGAGTCGGTGAAGCAAAGAATGTATCTCATCGACAGAGTAAGATATGTATAATGGTTGCAAGATTCACTTGTAACAAGATAACTACTTATATATTTTATGTTTACATTGTGAACACTGAGTTGTAGCTTGGTGCAGGGGTTGTAGCTCCTTGGGTTGGTACCCTAAAGTTAGGGGTTGGTGCTCCTTTGGTTTGTAGCCCATAAATCAGGTAGGGGTTGGTGCTCCTTGAGTTGGTGCCCTAAACTTTGTAACTATGTTTTATTTTGAGGTTGGATTGGTGTAGTAGACTCAAGCAACATTGCTCATTGAGGTTTTTCCCATCTTGGGTTTTCCTCATATATGCTGGTGTTATGTGATGTCCCCTTGTGAGTGTGTTTGCATTTAAGTTAGTCTCCTCCATAACCAGTAAGTCTACATTGAGTTAAATCTATCAACTGGTATGCTCACATAGGATTACAAAAGGGAAAGAGATTAGAGAACCACTGTTTCACCCCCTCCCCCTCTTAGTGGTGCATTTTTTTTAACACTTTCTTCTTTGTGATTTCTCCTTCCATGATGTACTCATGGACCAAGGGATGAGCCATGTAGATGGTCATTTTGTTACATGAAATGAAATTATTGAACTTCTTGAAGCCTTTTACAATGGAAAAGGCTTGTTTTCCCACAAAATTATATTTGATTTTATATGCTTTAAGCATTTTCTAATGTAAAGCAATTGGATTCTCATTTTTAGACTCTACATCCTTCTGGGTCAGCACAACAATGATGTTGAAATCGCTGGCATAAACATACATTATAAAATCCTTAGACATGTTCAGGTTGGCCAAGATAGGGGCAGATGAGATAGCCTCTTTAATATTTTCAAATTCTTCCTTGGCTTCCGTAGTCCATTTGAAATCCATATCATTTTTAAGAATGAGGGTGATAGGTCTTACTATCCCAGCAAAATCCAAAGTGAATCTGCTGATGAAGTTGATGTTCCCCAAAAAAGACTAGACACCCTTTTTTTTCACTGGCAAGGAAATATCTTTGATGGCTTTGACACGATCTAGGTTGATTGACACCCTTTCTTTAGATACTACATGCCCTAGCAGCTTCCCTTGAGGCACCCTGAAGATGCATTTCTTAGGGTTCTAGGAGATGCCAAATTCCAAGCATTTCTAAGAAACCAACTCTAGATGATTGAAGTAATCCTCTATGTGTTTTGAAAACATTGTTAAGCCATGCAAGTAAATCAGGGTTATTTTGTTAATTAGTTCTTGGAAGGCTATATCCATGGCCCTCTGAAAAAGTGGCACTGGCATTGGATAACCCAAAAGGAATCTTCTGATAGGAAAACATTCCCCACTTGGTGGTGAAAGTCATTTTATGCCAGTCCTCTAGTTTGAAAAGGACTTGATTATAATTGGAGAAGCCTTCAAGCATGGAGAACATTTCAAACCTGACCACTTTATGCAAAATTTGCTCCATCAGAGGCAAAGGATAATGATCCTTCAGGGAGGCTCTATTTATGCCCTATAAGTCTACACAAAGGTGGATATCTCCATTATTCTTCTGTGCTAGAACCAAGTTAGCAACCCAGGTGCTATGCTTAATTGGATATATAATCCTAGAAAAAATTAGTGTTTGCAGCTGTAATGCCCCGCCAGGAAACCCCAAAGGGTTTAAGTTAAAAACACTCAAATAGAGTGTAAATAATTTTATTTTTTTTAAATAATTAAGAGCGTTAATGAAAAGTTACAACATTAAGATAGTTTGAAGTTATCTCAAAGTTATCTCTAACTAGATAACACAACGGAAGGCTAAAACGATCCTAAGGAGTTTCCTAACGCGATTACATAACCTTACACCTAACTCAACTTGCGTCATTAAATCCATTAAACTGGATATCTTAATTATGAGATAATGCATAGATCTTGATTATATATGTGTTCAATGGTTGGACATCTTATAATCTTAGGAAGCGTTCATTTACTTTGGGGTGGTTAGGAGGCCATTGAGAGGTCATTTATTCATTGCACTTTAATTCATAATTACATTAAGAGGCCTCCAAAAAGGTTCATGCATTTAATATAGTGAAGTTCATTCATTTGGGTTTAGGGTAACCACCCACAATTGATATCTTTCTTAATTATTAAAAGTATGGTTAATCAGACGAGATTCATTCATTAAGGAATAACTACAATTAATAGAGTGAGATCCCTTTGTTTGATTTCATGCATAGCCATTAATTGAGTTGTAGTTCTTATATGAAAGATAAAATGTGAGTAGCCAAAGAATTCATTTGAAGTTTTGATAATGCAAATAAATGGACTAATTTCATTAAGGTGGATATGCATTAGGACACACGAGAGCATCCTTTAAAATTAAACTATCGTTAGCTAGATGACATTCATCTTTTCAAGATTAGAATAATAAGATCATAGTGACGTTCTTCTATTAGGATTAAAATACAATTATCTTATTGCATATCACTCTTTTTTTTTGTTAAATGAAGTTAATATGAGAGAGATACTTTTACTAAGATTTAATGTATAAACAACAAATCAATTATTTCCCATGTTAGTTCAATTTTAGCAATCATAAGGGATTCTTTTTTTTTTTATAAGGGTTATAACATGGATATCTAGTTGAGTCCACACAATTATCAAATTAATCTGGTGAGGATTATTGGTTATAATTACAACATAAATGACTAAATATATTCATCCATTATAGTGGAAGATAATTAACATGGCGTTGCTCATTTAAGAAGATAAAAGTAATTACCTATGTGTTGATCATCCTTTAGAATCCAACTTAGAAATTATAACGTTAATTCTATCTTTGTTCTCCCATACTCATTTGATCAATTTACATGCTTAATAACAAGTTAATCCAATGATGTAACCTAGCAAGATTCTTTCCACTATTACTACGTTTAATTAACCTATTTTAAATACTCTGCCATAATCATAATTTACATTGTCTTATGAATCTGATTTACTACATTCCTCAAGATGTTTGATTTTGTGCATTTGATTTAAAATTTGTTACTTTTCCATCATACACTTATACAAGATAACAACCATCCATGATGATTTAAAGCATAAAACAAAGTAAGCTAAAAACATCGCATAACACAGATATGATCTCGGAGTTCACCCCTAAAGGGGCTACATCTCCGGGTCTGCTCAACTGCAAGACCCCTTTGGTATTATATCGTTAGGAATACATGATCTATAAGTCTTTTACATCTTTGCCACTTAGGCGAATAAAATCAATATACAACAGACATCTCGGTCAGAATTTACATAATGATCCCTTTTGAAGCGGATCCAACTGAACACTTCAAGCAATTACAAGTACTATTGACTGACGATACTCTGACTAGGAACGTAACTGGCTATGACCAACACAAGTAAATAGATGACAGAGTCCAAAAACAAACCTAGCAAGAACTTGCCAATACTTAACACCAGCGAAAAACATAAAATGAACTTGCCATCTTTACCATTATCTATTTCACATCATCGGGGGAGGAATGACTAAACTATTTGTTTTACTAAAAGAAGGTATCATCTACTTCCAAACCTCAAATCGACACATTATTAAGTTTCTGATGATCTCGTTAGCATATCAGTTGAGTTCTTCAAAATTTTCATGATGAACTTAAAATACTTTAACATTTAGATTCCTATTTCTAAGTTCACAAAATGATCAGATCGAATCACAAGTTGTTCCTGAATATCGTAATATTTTAAAAAGTGAAATCACCAATTGTTAAAATGCTATTCAATATATACATATAAATTTTCTTCAAAAATATATATATATATATTAATCATATTATTTAATAACATTCGAATTTCAAATTTATTATTTATTAATACATATAATAATCTCCACGTTAAATATATATTAATAAAAATTAATTATTATTTAAAAACTTTATAAAAAAAAATATTAATAAAACCCAAATTAATTATTTTATTATATCGTGGAATTTATTTATTTATTTATTTTAAATTAAAATAAAATAAAATAAAACAAAAAAAAAAACTAAAATAACAATGGGGTGGGGGTTCCACGTGGACCCCACGTGGCCCCCAAGGTAGCTCACGCTACCATTGGTAGCGCTGCTACCAAATGGTAGCAAGCGGCTGCCATGGCAGCGCTGCTACCATTTGGTAGCAGTCCGCTACCATGGTAGCAGACGCTACACCACACACCCCGTGGTGGGGGTTTATACCCGCCATGGGGGTTTCTTCATTTTTTTTTTTTGTTTTATATATTTTTTTGGAAATTTTTTTTTTAAAAACAATTTTTTTTCTACTGTCAAAAATAAAAAGGGTCACACAGCAGAAATAAAATACAGTCTCTCAAACTGTAAAATTTCATTTTCCAACAGCTTCTCTTCCCTTTTTTTTTTAATATATTTTTTTTTTGAAAGAGAATCACATTCCAGCAATCTCCCTTTTTGAAAGGAAAACACAGTCCATTAATTTTCCAGCTTGCTCATAATAAACAACCAACTGGGAGACTATTTTTTTTGAAATAGACATGAACAAAACAACCCAAACAAAACATAAAAACCCCCATTCTCCATTTATTGTAGTCACAACCATTTTTCTTTCTTTTCTTTTTCCAGAATGTTATGGATTTCAAAAGAAATAAGTAGAAGGGTTGAAGAATAACCACCAAATCCAAAACATTGTTTGCATTCCATTTTCCACTCAAAGATCCAACAAATAAACAAGAGGGTGGGTTGGAATCCTACCTTCAAACGCATTCCGGGAAGAGTTTGATGAAGAGCTCCACCTCCAACTCCAAGCAAGAGAACTCCATTTCTGTTCAACATTTTTCCAAAATCCCCAATCTCTCTTGCAAAAACCATGTTTTTCCCCCCCAAAAAAAAGACCAAAAGCAAAGAACCCCCAAAAACATTTCCCAACTAGTTTAAAATGAGAAACCCTATTTTTGCCCTAATTTTCAATTTCAAAATTAGGCATTTATTTTTTTTTTGAAAATAAAAGAAACATGAGAATGGAAATCATTATTTTCCATTACTCAATAAATCTAACTTGTTTTAGTCTCATTAAAATTAACACACTTCTGTTTCTTATTTAATCTCTAATTTTAATCTCTCAATATCAATTTAGGCCTACATTTATATTTCGGAACTATTGACCGGGTAAGGCGTTTTGATTAATTTAATTTTCTAAAAAATCAATCTTTTTATACTATATCAACTATACAAGTAAAAAGGAAATAATTTCTTTTTAAGTAATTAAATTTACCCTTTCTCTTCCAACATGCGAAAATGATTAATTTATTTCTATTTCTCAATTGACTTTTAAATTTTTTTTCCTTTCTAAAACGCATAACTCAATAAATTCGTTATTTTAAAATTAGCTATTAAATTAACTCGCTATAACATAATAAAGTGACATTTTTAAATAAATGACTAATCTAATGCAAGAGTCTTATTTATTCTAATTTCTCAACTACAAATGCGTAAATGATCACACTAACCCCAGTTAAATACCTTAAGCTTGCTACAATAATAATTTAAAGCAATCTCTTAAATTAATGATTAATCATATAAAGGAAGCTACCCATTTAAATTTCTAAATTACTAATGTGTATGTCTACTCATTAAATTGGATTTAATACTTAGGCTAACAAACTTCACTTACCTCGCGCAAGGCATGCAAATCGAGGAAGTCCTCCAAATCTCTCGACATGCATCCCAATGAAAAACAATCCCCACGAATCCACACACGATGCTCACCTAACCATGGCTAAGGCAAGACGAGAGTTATATAACCACCAAATCCGAATTCTAAAGATGAAGGAGGCATACTCAACCTTACAAATCCCAAAGGAGATGAACCTTGCCCTAAGCGGTGTTGTACCTGCAATCTCCTGCACCCATGAATTCATGCAAGCATACATATACATATACATATTCAATGAAGGCGTTAGCTTGAGATTTATCACAAGGGTTAGGAAGTAATTACATTTACACAAGAATCGATTGTAAAAGTACAATAATAGGTATGCACGATTATTTATATTATCTAAACTACACATTTCACCATGGTTAACCTACCATTCAAGAATGCCACATAGGAAGTCAATCAAGGTCAAACGGGTTTTACAAGTCTAACTAGGGTATGGGCATTATAGCAGCTCTTGTGACATTAGGGATTTAATCTTTGGATTGACTGGACATTGCTTCTGCCGAACTGACTTTTCTCCTTCAGTTAGCTCAATGGTGTGTTGGATTACCTCTAAACTGTACCCACAAAGTTCATCATATGATCATGCGATCACCGCCATATATTCATCACAAAAATAGATGAGCCTTTCACTATCGCATTGGGGAACATCTTTCCCTACCTTGAGTTTTCGGTCATCCCCGACTTGGAGCTCAGTGTAATCCCCTTTGTCTGTGGTGAATTTCCTTCTATCATTCATGGAATCTTCACAATCAAAAAGGTTTTCTAGAGTAATAAAACATTTGGGAAGTTTGTTTGTCTTTAGTTGGATCACTTGGTCACCATATGCTTCAGATACCTTAGGCTACAATCGGTCTACAAATTCCTCAGACTATTGGATGAACATAGCTATATGTTCATCTCTTTCAAAAACTTGCCAAGGGATGTCATTGTTGGGTATAACAGGTCTGACAACTACCTAAATGCTTTCTTTCTAATAATTCTGACGCTTGCCATACGATTAGCCACCTCATTTTATTTTGTAGGGAATTCTCTGAATATTGAATTTTCCAAAGTTCTCAATCAAGTCCTAGACCTTATGGCGGTAATAATGCATGCAGACATGCTTTGCAGCTGAAATTCCTCAGAATTGATGGACCACCAATTCTAAATCTCCTATCACTCTCAGTTGCTTGACTCTGAGGTGCTCTGCAAGACTTAAACCATGAACAAAGCCTTCACATTTTGCCTCATTGTTAGAACATGCAAATTGAATGTAGAAAGACCTCAAGGTCTATTCACCAGAAGGTGAAGTGAGACAAATTCCTACTCCAGATCCGGTTTTGCATTTGGCTTCATCAAAGTGGAGGGTCCAAAGCATAGAGGCCAGGTCTTCTTTTTCTTTTTCTCTATCCTACAGGTCCTTTGACACTTTAGGAATTAGTTGGTCTTCATAAAAAATCACATACATCCCAATTTCAGTAGAGTGGTAATTCCCATAAGGATCTGCATCTATGAATTCATTTAGGAAAACCTCTCAATTTGCAAATTGGTCTCTGGTTATCTCTTCCTTTTCTAATAATTCTACGCATCTCATTTCTTCTCCTGAAGTGGATGTGTGGGTAGCTTCAAAGTTTATCATAGCTTCATTAGCTATATGCTCTGAATGAAGGGACTCAGATAATATTTTCAACTTGGCTTCATGTTTGGTCCTAAGGATAAGGTGAGACCAATCTAAAGAGAGATATCCCCCAACCTTGGCGGTGAAATCTTAGGACAAACAGAGGCTAGAAATAGGCAGAATATCAATGACTACTACCTCTTGAGCCATTGTGATGATAGAGTGGGCAAATAAGGTAAGCGAGAGGTTTTTTATAATGCCCATAGTTTGGACTCTATTTCCATCTAACTACACAACTTCTCTATTTATGGGCTCATATTTGAAATTTATAACCTCTACTATTTTCTTAGGCATAACACTAGTACTAGTGCCATAATCAATCATGGAGTTGCGCAGCAACTTATCTCCAATGATGAGAGTCAGAAAGAAGGGATAGTGTTTTGGTTTACCTTCCCTTGTGTTAGTAGCAGCTTCAAGGCCTTCATTGGTAAGTACCGCCGGAGTTTGTGATTGATCCCTTGAAAGAGGTCCACTATTCTTTGTATGAAAGCTGACTGCTGCTGGCTCGATGGACAACTTTTTGGTTTCACTGAGTGCTTCCCACAAATGGTCTTTCTGCTCAAGAATGGTGAGGATATCCCATAGGGATACATTCATAGGAGCTTTCTTCAATTTCTCCACTATGTCAAGAATGGTAGGAATGGGACCCTTTGAGTCTTTGGCCATATAGGGTATAAAACCTTTTGCGTTTTGAGGACTGGAGACTATAATAGATTGTTCTACCAGTTTTTTTGTATTTTTTCTTGGCTATTGAATCATAGGTTCTCCTTTAAACCGGTGCTTGGAGTAGAGGTTATAATCATACTATACCTGTGACATCTTGGCAAATGATGTGGAGGCATCATTTGTGAGAACTATCTCCTCTTCTTCCATCCATGAAAAGAGACTGTGGTCTAGGGTTATCCCGACCTCTTGTTCCATTGACATGCTCTGCATTTGAGTGGTCAATGAAGTGTTATCCATACCCAAAGAGGCATAGACCCTAGCATTGGGGCTTATTCATTGACTCCTTTTCTCAACCACTTTCTATTGTAGGTTTCCTTTTAGAAAATTTTGTGACATAAGGGCATCGTTGTAGGGAAAGCACCATGAATTGGTATCCTCTGCTAGGTTATTTTGGCCAACAATTAACTCTGTATTATGGTTAGGAGGTATAGATTTCAGAGAGGTCGGTATCGGTACCAGCTAGTTATTTGACTGACCTTGGTTAGCTCTAGCACCACCTTGGTATTGGTTTTTCTGGTAAGGGGGTCTTGCTCCTTTATAGCTTTGACAAGGGGGTCTAGTGGGAGCCTGTTGGCTTTTAAGGTTAATGATTTCATTTCAGAAGGTCCTAAGAAATTTTTTCATATCATTGACCTCTACAGCTAGGGAAAAAGGAGAGAAAGTGCCCACTTGCTAAGTGTTCGGGTAGACATACATGGATTGAGAGGAGGAGGTACTCGGAGATGGTGTCTCAAGTGCTTGGCTTGTTAGCTTTAGAAAAACTAACATGGGTGGCCTCAAAGGAACCTTCCTTGCATCAATTAAATTATTTTTTGCTCGGACAAAAACCTCATAGGCTTTTGAGAGTGTGCTACCACCCAAGGATTGGATCATGATAGAGATATCTGAATTGAAATCTTTCAGATAGAAGATGAAAGCCATATCTGGGGGGATGAGCAGATATAGGTATTATTTGCTAGGTCTTCTAGAATCTGGTGTTGAAATCTATCATAGCCTCTAGAGGAGCCTTTCTTATCACTATAAGTTGCTACATCAAGGAAGATCTATCACCCTTTTCAGTGAATCGTTCAAAGAAATGATCTCTCAGTTGGTCCTAGTTCCTTATTGAGTTTGGCATGAGAGATCTATACCAATCTTGAGCTTTTCCTTTGAAAGAAGTAGCGAGCAATCTCAATGCTACATTTTGTTGCATGACATTGTGTACGATGCACACATCAGCTACATCCTACAAGTGTTCCTTAGGAGTCTTGGACTCCTCACTAGTAAATTTGGGCAATTCTTTTAATGCATTAGTGGGGATAGCATCGCAATGAGCAGGAGGGGTTGGTGCAATAAGAGGACTACCACTATTCCAAGTGACAAAATTTCTTTGAGGTTGGACCGCCATCATCATGTGAACTGTCTGGAAAGGGATTTGCACTCCAACTCTCGATTCTACTTGGACCACAACTAGGGGAGGTAGCAATAATTAGCTATCTGATAAGATTTCAATATTGAAACCCAAATTTCAAGGATTAGTAGACAAGGGTTTCACACAGTTTGTGAAATTTTCAATGTTCTATTAACACAAATGGGTCAGGTACATATTGAGAAGAATGTATGATGAATTTATGTGGTTGGACAGGCCCTACAAGATCACCAAGTCAGTTATCCAAGTTGTGATAGGTTTGTGTGCAACCAAAGAGCTAACATCATTGAAAGCAATAAAGAATGATATTGTTACCAATGCAACCGGGTCTAAGTTTTATAAACGGGTGATAACTATTGATGACATTCTAGAGGATGACATCTAGTTTGTATCAATAGTTATTAGTTATAAGATTTAATATTCTAGTAGAGTGAACTTTGTCTCTGGTATTGCTATATACGTTGCATATGAAATGATGAGAGAAAATAAGAAATATGATCTTTGTGAGTTTCTCTAGAGTGATCTTATTAAGAATCTGAACAAGATTAAAGAGAATAAGAAGCACCCTTTCAAGTATGGTACCCTACTTTTGTGCATATTCTTCTACTTCATGAGTGAAATTCCGGGAGTTGGGCAAGTGCAGTGGGCATTGTCGATTGATAAAAATGCTTCTATGAAAATAGCCTTATGGGAAACTCAGATGGGGGACTTGTGCGTGTTCACTGGGTGACCTCTGAGATTTTATAAGATGACTCTTCATACATGGGGGGAGAGAAGGGAAAGAAGAAAAACTTAAAACAAAGCTACTTTATAGCGATGCATTGAGATGATTTTAAAATAGTACAAGCACAAAGAAAACTTCACATACGTGCAGCTCTAAGGCCTATTCAATAATCTAAATTCTCAAAAAATCAAGATTGGAATACAAACAACTGCCCATTCAACATAAAGGAACAAATGCCATTCATATATCAGATAACAAGTGCAAAAGACATAGTTTAATCCGTAGAGTCTTACATCATATATTTTAGAAGTTATATAGAATTACAAAATGCACAAAAAAACACTCATGCAAGCTAAAATATAGTGATCATAAAGGCTAAAGGAACAATTTGATTATCATAGTCTCAAAAGTACAATCACAAATTAAAGGCATAATTCTCCTAGCAATTGAATGCATTTTTCTTCTAAAAAATCTGAACCCTTAGAAGAGAAAAAATCATCACTTATATAATTAGGAACCAACGGCTTGGCAAAAAAATAGAGAGAGCAACCAAAACCATAAGCACAACTACCATCAAATCTTATAATAGCTGGATCAAAATGGAGGAACCCGTAACTATTACTAAACTACATACCACTAGCAAAAAACATCCCATATCTTAAAACATGTGCCAAATTCACTCGGTGGTTGATATAAGTATGACATGGTAGTAGGAGAGAGTGTTCTATGAACTGAACCAAACTACATAAAGCACCCTACGAGGAGCTACTACATGACACAAACTAATTTTTTTTTTTTAAACATTGGCCCACTAAAAGGTAGCAAAAAGGCAACCTACCACACATTAGCCTCTCTCAGCTTCTTGGCAAAGAGAAATGAAAAGCTCCAACTATGTGAGCCATGCTGCCACATGGAAGATGCGGGGATGTAGAAAATAAAAAACCTGGTCGAGAAAAAATGAAAAGCAAGTCCTCGAAAGGGGCATGGGAGATGAAATTCTACAAGCATTTGATAGACTGATAGGTGTGCTAATCCAAGAATACCTATACAAATCTGGTGAGTCCAAAGCCCAAAATGTAAATCTATGGGGTTATTTCAAAAATTTCCAGTAGGAGATGCATGAGAGGGACAAAATCCCTAAAATTTTTGTGGAGAAATATCAAGACACAATCTTCTTTTTGGTTACTGATTAGTGTTTGATTGAAGCAGTAGAGCCTCAGATGGTATGGATTCTACCTATGGGTTATGAAGTTGAGGAATTTTTTTTGGAATGATAAGCACAACATTTGCTGAGCCAACAAGTGGAGCCCAATGATGAGAGGTTTAGAGCATACAAGGAAAAGAGCTTAAAACTACATCAATAGTTCAAGAAGCCTGTAATCCAAAAGAAGGTGAGGAAGGAGGTAGAGGCTCTTGTAGAGAACATGGGGATAACAAAGGAAGTGGTCCAGAAAGCTAGAGAGAAGAACATTCTCTCTAAAGAGTATACTATGAAGGAGTCTAACCCTAAAGCACCTAAGCTAAAGACAAGACAAACCAAAAGCACATCTCCCTCCTCCAATCGTAATAAGCTTGCAAGCCAACCCAAACCATCAGTCAAACCATCTGGTGGTGAGAATAAAAGGAAAATAGTTAGATTTGTGACTATAGATGATGAGGAAACTGAGTTGAATGAAGTAGTGAAGGAGGTGAAGACTAGAGTTACTAAGGCGTCAAAAGTCACAAAGGAGAAGCCATCCGATAAAGGTAAAACTGGTAAGAAACCCAACACATTTGAGCTTGAAGAGGTAATAAAAAAAGGTAAATTCACTATTGTACCTCTTATAACATTAGGTCAAATTGTGAATGAATCAATAAATATTGGGAACTTGAAGCTACTATTTGAGTGGTATGAAAATTTTGATGAAAATGGGAAAAGAGCATTAGAAGAGGTTATTGCAGAGTATATGAATGCATATAGCAAAGATTTGATACAATTATTGTTAGTGATTCCGAAGAGTTTGTATGAAATTTCAGATGAAAGGAGACGAACTACTAGCAAAGAAGACTCAGAGAGACTAAAAGAGTATGTACTAGTAGAACTATTTCTGGTGATAGCTAAGGAGGAGATAGATAGAATTATTAAGCTAGATAAAAATTAATTGCAAAGTAAGACTAGGGTAAACGATATAATGATCAAAAAAATTGATGAAGTTGTAAAGGATACAAAGAAAATTTTGAGGAAAGTTTTGCTTGAAAATCAGTATGAAGTCAATCTGAAAAAGGATCAAGATGATACTCATCTGGAAACTGAATAGACCAAGGTAGAAACACCTCCCATTCCAGAAGTACAATCAATTGAGAAAACTAAGGATGATATCACTTCAACTCCAGAAGATCAATCGATGGATGATACTTCTATCCCAAACATGCAGATTGGTGATCAGGGTGATGGAAATACTTAGGGAGAGGTTAGAGATGAGGATGCTATTGATAAGGGTAAAATAGGTGTAGGGGAAGAAGATGCAGATAAGGGAAAGGATGATAATCCTTCAGACACTGAAGTACTTATGAAGGAAGTAGAAATAGAGAAGGTTATAGAGAAAGTGTAGGTAGAGGTCAAGCAGGAAGCAATTCCAAAAGCAAGAGACACTACAAAAGTAGTGAAGGGTAAGAAAGTAGTTGATGATTTGGAATTTGTGCAAGGACCAACTAATCTTGACTCTATGTCCCCCATACAAAATCTTTAGTTAGTATCATTCACACAAATAAAGGCTAGTGAATATCTCTTAAGATCTCACATTCAGGACAAAATGTGTCTAACCCTGACATCTGGTATTTTGGAAAATTTGATGTCCTCATTTCAGAAAGATCCATCAAATACCCCATCTAGATAGTTAAAGAGTTTAATCAATTCTATAGATTCCCATTTTAAGTCCTTTGATAAGTATGCTGAAGAAAAGATTCAAAATGAATTCAATACAAAAAGGCTTCAAACTTTGAAGAAAATGATTGTAAAAGACAGAACCACATTAGGTGTTTGTGTAAAGAGCATGCAATATGATAGTTCTGATACTTAATATAAGTACAGATCCAATAGCCAACAAGATGAGAGGGGGGGGGTGAACCATACAAACTTAATCATCCATAAAAACATTAGATTCAACCTCGGTAACATATATATTAGTCATATAACCAAAAACTGTCAAACATGCAAACTCAAAAGCATATGAACAATATAAACCTCATAACACTAGATTTAATGTGGAAACCCAAATAGGGAGAAACCACTGTGGGATTTCGGACCCACTAAGAAATAAACTCTTCTAGAGTATGCTTGGTTAAAAGCAAATCCTATTAAAGATTACAAACACATTGCTAGATGTGACCCGGTTAAGGGATTTCCCTCATATATGTTAGGATCTTCACTTTGTTAGAAGTGACCTTATCAAAGGATTTCAAACACTCAATCAGAATGTCACCTTGTTAGAGGATTTACATATAAGACTGTTAAGTCCACTCGGTTAAGAGATTTCCTGTCACTTTCACAAAATAACAATAATACAATCTATCTGCAACTTCACATCTAAAATGCTAAAGCAGATTCCTATTTGTTCAATACAATCTAGACATAGAACTTATCTTGTCTATCTGTTGGGCATCAATACTCTGTTATTCTAATAGGTCTTCAAGCTTCTGTGCTCGGTAATCACTATGTAGCATCCCTATGCATACACTTGCCTGCATACATTGTTTATCAATAGTTTCCTATTTATAAAAAATCTTCTAACCGCTTAATCTCCTTGATCACATTTCCCATGATCAATCATAGCCATCAGATCTTCAATCTTGTCCAAGCTCATTATATCTTTCAATCTGAAAATGTTTTACCCTACCTTGGAACTTGCACATTCACCTCGGAACTTGTGTTAGGGTAATGTGGTTCAATCTGAGCTATAGATATTCTTGCCAACTTTCCAATGCCTTAGATGCGTTTAGCAAATTTCTTCCATGGCTTGCCAATCATTGATCTGCTCTAGCTCATCAGCTTCTTTCATTAAATATCACATGTAAACATTTAATGCATTCTGTTATAGCTTGGTTACAACTTGATGAATACTAAACTTTAGTCAGTAGACATTTTGTCTTCATTAACCGACTGTGATAACCTTAGGGTTTACCGACTAGGTTCCTTAGGGTTTATCAACTAGGTTCTTTGCTTGATAACATAGTATAGTATTAACCTTTACATTTTACAACATATGTCTGATGTTAAAACAATCTAAAACATCAAAATCTCATCATTGTCTAACTCGGTAGAGTTGCCCATTGAATAACTTATCCCCTTATTCATCATATTCTTTCCTGTGTCTTTACCGACTCCTTTATAATCTTCATATCATATTTCTTAAGATATGGCAACATCATACTGAATTAGAAAATCAATTTCTTGACATCAATGACAAAATAATAATATCAAGATAGTAAAACAGCTTTAATCAGTTATGTCCATAATCATCAACAACCTTCTCAATATCCTTATAATGTAATATTGCCAAAAATCTCCCCCTTTGGCATTGATGGCAAAACCAATTGATTTGACCTTTACAAGATTCGGATTGTTGTGATTTTGAAATGCTAAAATGCTCTCCCCCATTATTTCAGCCTTTAGTCTTCTCTCAATCTTCTCAGGTCTTCTCCCCCTTTGTAGGTCTTCTCCCCTTTAGGTCTTCTCCCCCTTAGGTAGGTCTTCTCCCTCTTTGACAACAATGCCAAAAAGAAAAAGAACTAAAACATAATTTCTTTCTGTAAGAAGTTATTGCCTGCTATTGTGTATCAACTGAGTCTCCATCAGAGCATTTGTCTTCAATTCCTATTCCCTGTATCATTCTCTGTATTATCCTAGTATTAATTCCAGTACACTTTCAGAAAAACATTCTAAAGTGTATCAATCCAACATCAGCTTCCCAAAAGATATTCAATAGAGTCATCAAAGTGATGCTTTCACCGAACTTGATCAGTGAGTAAAAGATAGGTGTAGGACCCCTAACTTACTTCTGAGATATTCAAAAGTGTCCTTTGGTAGTGGCTTGGTGAAGATATCAGCTATCTACTCCTTTGTGTTAACATATTCCAACACCACTTTCTTCTCTTGAGCTTCTTCTCTAAGATAATGATATTTGATAGAGATGTGCTTTGTCTTAGAGTGCATAATAGGGTTTTTTGAAATATTAATGGCACTAGTATTGTCATAGAATATAGTTACTGGCTCAGTAACTTTCTCATTTATACCTTCCAACAGTTGTTTGATCCATGCAATGTTGGTACAATTCAATGCTGCTACAACATATTCAGCTTCAACTGTTGACTGAGAAACACATCCTTGTTTCTTGCTAAGCCAACTCACTAGTCTTTCTCCTAAGAAGAAAGCTCCTCCACTTGTGCTTTTTATGTCATCAATGTTGCCTGCCCAATCAGCATCAGTATAAAATTTTAAATCAAAATCATTTCCTTTCTGATATACTAAGCCATAATCTTCAGTGCCTTTCAAGTATCTGAAAATTCTTTTGATTACAGTCATGTCGATTTCCTTAAGATTTGCAGAGAATCTTGCAATAATACCTACTGCATGTGCTATATTTGGCCTATTGTGAACAACATATTGCAACTTTCCAATCATAGATCAATAAAGTGTCTCATCAACAGATGCAGATTCATCATTCTTTGATAGTTTACAGTTGGTTTTATAGGAGTACTTACTAGTTTTGAATCCTCCATTCCAAATTTCTTCAAGATTTCCTTTATGTACTTGGATTGAGTAATGAAAATGTCATTTTTCATTTGCAGTATCTGTAAGCCTATAAAATACTTTATCTTACCAATTAATGACATCTCAAATTCTTTTCTCATTTCATTTCCAAAGTTCTTGCATAAGGAGTCATTTCCACAAAATATAATATCATCAACAAATATAGCTGAGATTAGTAATCCATTTTCATCATTCTTCATGTACATGTTGTTGTTCTCACTTGTCCTTATAAAACCAATCTTAATCAAATAAGAGTGCAATCTCTCATACCATGCTCTAGGTTCTTGTTTCAGACCATATAAAGCTTTGTTCAATTTACATACCTGATCTTTATCATTGTCCTCAACAAATCCTTCAGATTGTTCAATGAAAACTTCTTCTTCGAATATTCCATTCAGAAATATAGTTTTGACATCCATTTGATATACCTTGAAGTTTTTGAAAGTAGCATATGCCAACAATGTTCTAACTCCTTCAAGTCTAGCAACAGCTACAAAAGTCTCACCATAATCAATTCCTTCTTCTTGGGCATAACCTTTGCAAACTAATCTTGCTTTGTTCCGAATGACCTCACCTTTTTCATTTAGCTTTTTTTTGAAGATCCACTTTGTACCAATTACATTTTTGTCCTTCGGTCTTGGGACCAGTGTCCATGTGTCATTCTTCTTGATTTGATCAATCTCTTTAGTCATAGCACTTATCCAATTTTCACTGTTAAATGCCTCTTTCACAATTCTCGGTTCAAATTCAGATATCAAACATGTGTTATGTCTCAGTTTATTCCTTGTCATCACTGGATCATCCTTATCTCCTATAATTTGACTTGGTGCATGGTGTCTTCTAACATACTTGGCTAATACAGGCTCAGTAGGTTTTGTATGATCTTCTTCATCACTCGATAACTGGATATTTTCTACATTTTCTTCAACAGTTATCTCGGTAGGACTTCTTGGTTGCACATAGACAAATTCATCATAGTCTTCTAGTTCTTTGGAATTCCCTTCATCAGTTCTTTCCGCAAATTCATCAATTTTCACATTTTTACTTTCTACTATTTTGTTAGATGATTTGATCAGACATTTAAATGCTTTTCTTCTAGAAGAATATCCTAGAAATGTTCCTTCTTCACTTTTCTGATCAAACTTGCCATTTCTATCATCTTTATGAACATAGCATTTACTTCCAAAGATCTTAAAATAACTTACATTAGGTTTCTTGCCATACTAGATTTCATAAGGTGTCTTCAAAGTACCTTTCTTCAATTGAACTTGATTCAAGGTGTAAACAGCTGTGCTTATTGCTTCTCTCCAAAATGTTTGTGGAACGTTCTTCTCAATCATTAGTGTTCTAGCACAGTCCACAATAGATCTATTTCTTCTTTCAGCTATTCCATTCTATTGTGGAGTTCTCAGTGCAGAGACTTGTCTTTTAATACCATGATCATTGCAAAATAGGTTGAACTTATCAAATGTGAACTCTCCTCCTCTATCTAATCTAAGACATTTCAGTTGTCTTCTTGTTTCATTTTCAACTCTAGCCTTGTACCACTTAAACATTTGAAAAGATTCTGATTTTTCTTTTAAAAACATTACTGACATCATCCTTGAATAGTCATCCACAAATAATATGAAATACTTATCACCGTAATAACTTTGAACTTTCATAGGACCACAAAGATCAATGTGCACAAGATCTAAAATTCCCTTAGAAGTGTAGGACTTACTTGTAAAGCATGATCTTGTCATTTTACCCATCTGGCATCCTCGACACATAGCATTCTTAGGTTTTTCAAGACTCGGTAGACCTCTTACTCTGTGCTTCTTACTTATTTTGATCAGATTATCAAATTAACATGACAAAACCTTTTATGCCATAACCAAGTATTATCAATCTTTGCATGCAAACACTTATTGTGAGTTGAGTCAAGGTGAAATGTATTACCTTTTGTTTGTGTCCCGATAGCAGCTAACTTTCCATTCTTGTCATGAACTTTGACAATTCCTTTCTGAAATTCTATTTGGTAACCTGTGTTGTTTAGTTGTGCTACACTCAACAAATTATATTTCAAACCTTCAACCTAATAAACATCATTGCATCTTGCTTTATCAAGAAGTGTTATGGATCCTTTACCTCTTACCAAACATGGTGCATCATTACCAAATCTAACATAGCCTCCATCATAATCTTCTAACATAACAAACTTGTGTTTATCTCCTGTCATATGATGTGAGCATCCATTGTCTATAATCCAAGAATAATTAGTGTTTATGTGAGATATTAGGGCTTTTTCTTCATACCTTTCTTCATCTGATCCATCCTTGATAGCCACATAAACAACTTCTTCTGTGTCAGTCTCATCTGATTTATCATCTTTAGATTCCTCATCAGCAATTAAGCATGTCTTTCTATCTCTTCTTCTGAAGTCTCGGTGTCCTCTGTAATGATTATCTTTCTATCTGTCATCTTGGTAATCTCTCTTTTTAGTAAAATCTTTGTCAGGATAGTTAGAAGCCATATGTCCAATCTTATCACAATTGAAACATTTCAAAGGTAGTTTTCCTTTATACTTACCTTTGCCTCTCGGTAACCTTTTGGCCAATGGTGCTTCAAACTCTTCTTGCTTTCTAATTTCTTCATACAATTTGTGTACCTCCTCCATGTTCTTCCAAAATCTTTCACTTGCTCCACTGTGATCTCCTTTAGAGTACTTATACTTTCTTTCATTGTAATCATTAGATTCATTCAGACAAAAAGAACTAAATGCATATTCAACTTTATTTACCGATGACCCACTGTTATCAAAATTACTTAACTCAAATGCATGTAGCTTACCAATAGTAGCATCCAAGGAAATTGGCATATTAGGTATAGACCTCAATTCATTGATTGCAGAGACTCGGATTGCATAGGTAGGTAAAAGGGTTCTTAACAACTTACTTGTCACATCCTTTTCTTCAATAGTTCCTCCTGCTCCTTTGATTTGATTTACAATCTCCTTTAGTCTTGTACTGTACTGGGTTATGTTCTCACCTTCATTCATCCTCATAGATTCAAGTTGTCCTCTTAAACTATCAACTTTTTCTCTTTGAACATGTTCATCTCCTCCATATACAAATATGAGCTTAGTCCACATTGCCTTTTCATCATTGTAGCCTTCTAGATCATTAAACTCAGAATTGGTCAATGCAGATGTTATTTCAATCATTGCTTGAATATGTTCTTGCTTCACCTTTATCTCTTCCATAGTCAATGGATAGGTGCTCGGTGCAACAAAATCAATCTCCAGATAGTATATAGCATATTCTCCAACTCCTGATAGATGTAGCTTCATCCTTTTCTGCCATGTAGAGAAACTTGACTTATTCAACTTAGGTGCATCCCTCTTATACATCTTTGGATCTTTAACTCAAGTGCCTTTAAACTTTCCTTTTGGATTCCAAAGCTCTAATACCAATTGATAATTCTGATACAACCACTACAAAATCCATAGGAGGCAATTAAGCCATGTCACAAACCTGAGCTTTGCGCTGCACAGCACAAGGAAACCAAGGGCGTACACCTTCCAACAATCCCCCCTAGTGCAAGCAAGGGGTTTGTGATAGTTCTGATACTTAATATAAGTACAGATCCAATAGCCAACAAGATGAGAGGGGGGGTGAATCATACAAACTTAATCATCCATAAAAACATCATATTCAACCTCGGTAACATATATATCAGTCATATAACCAAAAACTGTCAAACATGCAAACTCAAAAGCATATGAACAATATAAACCTCATAACACCAGATTTAACGTGGAAACCCAAATAGGGAAAAACCACTGTGGGATTTCGGACCCACTAAGAAATATACTCTTCTAGAGTATGCTCGGTTAAAAGAAAATCTTGTTAAAGATTACAAACACATTGCTAGATGTGACCTGGTTAAGGGATTTCCCTCAGATCTATTAGGTTCTTCACTTTGTTAGAAGTGACCTTGTCAAAGGATTTCAAACACTCAATCAGAATGTCACCTTGTTAGAGGATTTACATATAAGACTATTAAGTCCACTTGGTTAAGAGATTTCCTATCACTTTCACAAAATAACAGTAATACAATCTATATGCAACTTCACATCTAAAATGCTAAAGCAGATTCCTATTTGTTCAATACAATCTAGACATAGAACTAATCTTGTCTATCTGCTAGGCATCAATACTCTGTTATTCTAATAGGTCTTCAAGCTTCTGTGCTTGGTAATCACTATGTAGCATCCCTATGCATACACTTTCCCGCATACCTTGTTTATCAATAGTTTCCTATTTATAAACAATCTTCTAACCGCTTAATCTCCTTGATCACATTTCCCATGATCAATCATAGCCATCAGATCTTCAATCTTGTCTAGGTTCATTGTATCTTTCGATCTGAAAATGTTTTACCCCACCTTGGAACTTGAACATTCATCTTGGAACTTGTGTTAGGGTAATGCGGTTCAATCTAAGTTGTAGATCTTCTTGCCAAATTTCCATTGCCTTAGATTCGTTTAGCAAACTTCTTCCATGGCTTGCCAATCATTGATCTGCTCTAGCTCATCAGCTTCTTTCATTAAATATTCATGTAAAAATTTAATGCATTCTATTATAGCTCGGTTACAACTTGGTGAATACTAAACTTCACTCGGTAGACATTCTATCTTCATTAACCGACTGTGATAACCTTAGGGTTTACCGACTAGGTTCCTTAGGGTTTACCGACTAGGTTCTTTGCTTGATAACATAGTATAGTATTAGCCTTTACATTTTACAACATATGTATGATGTTAAAACAATCTAAAACATCAAGATCTCATCATTGTCTGACTCGGTAGAGTTGCCCATTGAATAACTTATCCCCTTATTCATCATATTCTTTCCCGTGTCTTTACCAACTCCTTTATAATCTTCATATCATATTTCTTAAGATATGGCAACATCATATTGAATTAGAAAATCAATTTCTTGACATCAATGACAAAATAATAATATCAAGATAGTAAAACATCTTTAATCAGTTATGTCCATAATCATCAACAACCTTCTCAATATCCTTATAATGTAATATTGCCAACATAATATGCTTTGTTCAAAGGTGAAAACTTGTACAAATCATGCCTATCCTTGAAAAAGTTCACTGTTGATATTGAAAAGATGTCTTACGAGCAAAAGGGTCAATTAGCAAGCATATCTCAATCGGTTGATCCTCTATCCATTTCTTTGAACAATCATGAGAATCAAGTAATATCATTGCTTGAGAAGATCAAAAATCAGAGTTAAGATAGGGAGAGAATAATTGGTAGAGTTGGAGACCTTAGGAGTCTCATCACTCCTAGGTTGGACATTATACTTAGTGCCTTGAAGAATACCCAAGATGCCCTGGCCAATAGTGATTTGACCGATTGAAAACCAAATGAAGAACAAACTTATCTATTTAGTGGGTTGATAATAGTTTTGGAGAACTTGAGAAGGATTGGGATAGTCACTTGAATTCATTAAACAACCTTAATGTAGATACCTTCAATTTTTTTAAGGACTGTGTTTACATATGTAAATATCATTTTTGGCTTGAATTTTTGGTTTCCAAAATGCTACCTTTTCCATTGATGTCAAAGTGGGAGTGTATAGGAGTGAAAAATGTTGATCTTAGGGGGAGTCATTGATTTCTAGAGTCTGATAGTTGGATTTTTGATTGCAGGGTATAGCATTTTGGTTTTTGTCCAACACTTAATCATTTTTCACTAAGTGTTTCCATCAATGCCAAAGGGGAATATTGTTGGCAAGAGACACTGCATTGATGGCAACTAGAGTCAAATATCCAATCTGTAGTTTATGCTTTGATCATTTTGGAAGACTGATTGAGTATTGGTGAGGTTCAATGGATAGAATAGGACATCTGACAAAGTGTACAATATTTCAATTGGTGTGTAATGCCCACCAAAATACCTTAGAGAAATACGACTAACTACACATTATTATTTTTTTGTTTCTCTATCAATACAATACATAACATCACTTAAGTAATGCAATGAGCATACTTTATCATTTAAACATCATGAATATAAAATATTTCACTTTAAACCATTAATCAATTACATAAGAAGAATATAAGAAATCATTACCACTACTTCTTGAGGGTATATTAATGCCATTACTTATTCTAGCTACATGAGCAACAACATTTTACTCTACTTCAAAACAACACCTGATAACCTTATTCATTAATCAAGCATAAGTCCAACTTATTAAATCCTATTACTCATGATATGCAACCTACTTAATCATTTGTTCAATATAAATACACATGTTCAACCTACCAAGGGTATAGCATATCTTCTACTTTAAGCATTAAGCAGAAACATCATTCCCTAAGCTATCACCATTATTACTACATTTGCATAATTTCCTTTTTAACATGACTGATCATGAATACCAGTTGCATCATTAAATTCCAGTCCATAACACATATCAACATCTCAAGCATCCATTTCATTTATCTATAAATGCATTACAATACAACTTAGTGTCTATCATTACAATCATATACTATATCCCAAGCTTTCACTGTTAATAGAACAACATAGTCATTTCTCATGAGCAAGGCTCTTTTAATAGATGAATTCATCTACAACTATTACAAGATAATTTCTTTACTTAAACTTTGACATCATTTACATTCTTTCTACAATAATCATCCATTAACTATATCGGAGAAGTATCCACATCCACGCAAGAAGAATCCAAAGATAGGTTTATCCCAATGGTTAAAAGCACCAACCACCTGACCATGTGGAGCCAAAGGAACCACCCCCTGTGCTAGGAGATGACACAAGGTCCCAACATACACTCTACATATAAGCTGACACTTAAACCAAAGAGACTAAACAAAATATGGACTCTCAAGAAAGAACCATTCACAAAAAAACACAAGTAGAAACTCCTAGAAGCATGCAAATCAACAAAGCATCAATACATCTCAAGCATGGGCACATGTAGGAGTGGCATGTCATCACATGCTATCCTCCCAATAATATTAGCAACACAACTCTTCAAGGCATAACACAACATTGATAGACATGTGGAGCCACCTCTACCCATGAGAGAATCAAGGGAGATTTGACTTACCACCGCAATGATCATCCCAAGCTTATCCTAAAACATCCTCCCTAGGATCAAGACATGGGGATCAACTATTCATTATCTTGATTAATTAAATATTTACCCATCACATAGGTTTATTATTAGTGTTATCACTTGTTTAATAATAGGAAAACTTCCAATGCACCATGGCGATCTAGATGGGAGGCTTATCAACTCACCGCCTATCTCTCATGATCTTGGTCATCACATGGAAGCCCACTCCCTCTAACATGTTTCCAAAAGGTCATCCAACATAAACATACACATAAAGATGAAAATCCAAAAGGCCATAATGGCAAGTAAAGAAACCTTAAGCCTCTTATCCAAAATAAACATCAAAGCCATAATAAGGCAATCAAATCTGTCTCAACATGAAATAAAAGATAGCAACAAGGCACATCAACTTGCTAGTACAAAAGCAATAAAGCAATCCTCACAATCATGGCTCATCAACATGAAGGAGAAACTCAATAACTCTTAGGTAAGGCACTTCAACTTACCAAGATACAAAATCACATAAAATTTTCAAATCAGATCAATGCCAGTACTGGAAAATATCAAAATACTAACACAAATGCCTCTGGTACAAGGTCAAACCTAGAAAGTACAATACAGTTGACCAAACACGAAAAACATGAAGAAAGTGGAGATTGGTGCATACACTTAGTTTTGTAGCACATATGTCCAATCCTGAAGTGCATTTACACTATTCTATGGCACGTATGTAAGGTTTTGTAGCGCATATATCCACTGAAGTGGCACATATGTCATAGAGGCCAAATTTTACGAAAATATTCAAAGTTACGAATCCAATCTAAAACTTACACAAGTAGGGTTAAATCCCAAAACCAACTACACTAAAGATGCCCAAAAAATACCTTCAAGGAGGTGTAACTAATCAAAATAACATAAAACAAAGAAAAATATCTTTCCAAAAACATTACTCAACCATAGCACCAAAACTTCACCTAGAACTCGCAAAAAAGCCAATACAACTCAAAAGAAAGGCTCGAAAATACTATACAATAAGCAATCCATATAACCATGGAAAAGAGAGGTACAAGAAGCTCATAGAGAGCTCAACCTCACCCACACTCCTAAAATCATAATAAACAAACAAATAAACAAACAACAAGAAATGGAGAAACACTTTTTAATCACAACAAATCACATCCCATGAGGACTTGCAGATTAAACACTCAAAGAATCATAGATATACAAGTTGTACATTCATGACAAAGGCCAATCACAGGGACAAATATCAAAATCCTAAACTATATAAAATGCAGCATAATACAAAGTCTTTTCCCCAAATATTTCTTTGATAACTATATTAACTATAGGGGAAGAGAAATATTTCAACCCAAGCTCCCGGAAACAATATGTAGATACAGAGCATATAGAGAAATGAAAATAAAATAAAATACAAATGAAAGAGAGCTCCAACTTGCAACCTGAGTGATGGAAGAAGGTTGTAGACATGCCGTCAATCAAAATCCAACAAAAGAAAACCCCAAAATCCCAAAACCAAGCTCAAAGATCAAAAATTGAAGAAGAAGCCAAAAGAATTTAACCCGAAAACACTCAAGATTGAAAATAAAAACTATAAAAAAATGTAAAACCCTAGCCACAATTCCAACCAATCAAAATATTCCATTTTAGAATATATCTAACCTACCCATCTTAGGTTATAATTTTATTTCCCATTTCCAATTTCAACCAATGGGAACAAGTGGTAGGTGAGATTAATATAAAGCATATTTACAATATATAAGTGGGATGTAATATCATTTTATTCTAAGGTATTTATCCACCCCATACAAATAATAGACAAACTATATGTCATGCCCAAACTTTTGGGCATGAACGGGATAATTTTTTTTTTTAAATAACTACCTAATAACATTAAATTTGCTAATACTAAATGCACTAACAAGTTTTGTCCTAACTATGTTTTGAGTTAACTCTAACCACTAACACAAGTAAGTGAAAATAATTTAAATTAAATGCGAAATACTAAAAGAGTTACTTATTATCTCATCAATTCTAATCATTAAGTTAAATAACCAAAACTCTCTAAATTAATTGACAAAGATAATACTAATCTCCAATAACCATTAATTGCTTTTAGGAACTAAATAAATTAGTCCTAACACTTAGATTATTAATGCCTATATTTTATTTTAACAATAATTAAATTGTGATTAAACTAATTCGACTAAAAGGTCATTAAATCCATAAAAATTTAGTCTGAAATAGCCCAAATTTAGGTGGACTAAAAATTAATCCCCTATGGCCAAAATAACTTACAAAGAAAAATTCTTATAAGGTCCTAAAGATTAAACTCCAAAATAATATAAAATCTTATAACATCATATTTAAATATATATAAGATATGAATGTTTAATTAAAATAATTAAACTCAAGTTAAATTTATGCATCCATATTTAAAACTATATATATATATATAACTATATACATGTTTAATGAATATATATATATATATATATATATATATATATATATATATATATATATATATATATATTCATTAAACATGTATATAGTTATATATGTGGATATTTATTTTCTAAACAACCATAAAAATATCCATGTAACCTAATTAAAGATATTATGAGACAATGATAACCTAATTTTTGTTATAACTTAACCCTTCTTTTTTTTTTAATATTCTTTTTTTTTCAAAAACCCAAACTACCCTAACCCGAACCGGGTTAGGGTTTTATAGTTTTGTAGGGAGGAGGGCCGAATTGGCCAAGGCAGAGGAGGAGAGGCCATGGCGGAGGGTTTTGTTTGTAGGAGGTGGTAGTGGGGCAGAGGTCACCCCTGTGCTCCCCGCAGCAACGACCACAGTCATGACTGTGGGTCTCGGCCCACAGCCCGGTTGCACCACCACTGTGGGGCGCCGCCCATAGGGGGGGGCGAAGCCTCCCCGACTATGGGTTGTAGCCTACAGTGCGGGGGGGGGGGGGGGGGGGGGGGGGCACTCAGCGGGTTCCCGTAGGGGCCAAGGCTCCCCATTTCCCCATGTTTTTTTTTTTTGGTTTAATATATTTCTTTTCTTTATTTAAAATATAAGTATATTTTAAATATAAATACAAATATAAATATAAATATATATATTAGATGCATATTAAATCCAGGGCTAACTTTACTATGCAAATATATGTTATTTTATAAAAAAATTCAGATTTGAATCAATGTTTTTTTTCTTTTTATTTTAAATACCTTATTGCTAAAATCAGAGATAGACTATTTAACTTTAGATTTATTTTTTGCAAATAAGTAAAATGACAAAATTAAATAAATTTAACCAGCAACTATATTAGACTAGAAATCATTGAAATAAACCTTAGAGATAGACATGTTAATTTTTAGATTTATTTTTTGTGATAAATAAAAGGGAAAAATGGTAAAGTTTAATAAACTATATTCAACAACTACATTAATCTAGAATTATTTAAATTTAACCTTAGAGATATGCATGTTAAATCTATTAAACCATGATTTGTATTTGGGAATAAATAGTTAGGACTAATAATTAATTTTCTCTTACTAACATGCAAGCTTTCTACTTTACTCATTTCCATTATTTCAATATGCATAAGGAGATAAAATGAACTTTTATTTTCTAATTACCATGTATACAACCAACATTATTTCAAGAACAACACATAACTTAAACCCAACATAAATATTTTATTTTGCATCAAAATAATACTTAATAAAAATAATGGATTTCTCTAATGTATATTTAAACTACAATATAGCCAACAATACAAGTGGGTGAGATACCCATCTAGTCTCTCATTTCTATTAAATGAGGACTTTAAATAAATGATTACATTCCTAAAATAGTTACAACATATAGTTTCCCTTTTACATTGCTGCAACTTAAAATATAAAATATCTCATTCCCTAATATTTTTCTGCAATCAAATAAATCCAACAATCTCCTAGCTTGTTTTTTTCTTTTCTTTCCAAGCAACCTGCAAGTAAATCATGAGGCTATGACCATGGAGTGCTCACCTCCTAGCCTAGGATTACTATAAGCCACCCCCGAGCTTGGAGAACCAAGCCCTAGATAGGTTACACACATGCAAACACAACAAGCAAGGGAAATACACACAACAACACTTTCCCAACCAATGCTACACTTCACCACAAAATGTGATGATTTTACATGGGTGGTAGTGGACTAAATACCCTAAGGAGACTACAAGAATGGTAGATCACAAAGCCACCTCATGGCAAAAAAAGATATATCATAAGTTCATTAACCCCATATCCTTATGCCCCCCAAGGCATTCATGCCATACTTTCCCTCTTTATGACCCCCAAATGCATAAACCAGGCCATGCAACAAGGGTCACATTTACACCCCTTGAGATCACTCTCATAATGAGAGCCTCTCACTCGAGGGCTATCAAACTTCTACCTCCCACAAGACTATCCTACTCTCCCAAGAGTAGAAGACCTTGGTTACTCGCAAATCACAAGAAATGCATAAAAGAATAAAAGATATGATGCATAATAATGTTCACAAAAGAAAATACAAGAAAACAACTTTTACATACAAACAATATTTCCAACATAAACATGCAACATGAAAGAAACAAAAGGAGAAGATGAACCAACCTTCAATCTACCCAAAGGTATGCTAGAACTAGTTTGAGGATGAGCAACCCAATTCCACAATCCTTTCTTCTACACTTAGCCAAATTTCTATCCCAAAAACTATTCTTTTCAAAATTGCATGATCTCCAAAAATGGAGAGTGGGCGATTACCCACTAAGTCCCTAATCCTTTCTTAAGAAGGCCTTAGTGAGATTTCTCATAGGTTACTAAAACTGAAAAGGAAAAGTAAGAGAAAGTGGGAAAGGGATCTCACATCAAAAAGGAAGGTTACCTAACCTAGATGGCGCCTTCTAAATTCATTTTTCGCTCACCTTAGGAAACCCACTTTTTGAAGTGACTAAACATCCACATGGGAGTAGTCACATGCCTAAAAATACTCCTAACCCATAGGTATACCTTATGGACTTTAGGAAACACCTTTAAACTACCCCTAGGAGTCCATTTGACCCCTTATAAACCCATCTGAAGTTAACTTTCGGGTCAAACATGAGTTGACCACCCCAAAGACTCTCTACCCAAGGAAAATTTAGAACCACATTCAAATATTTGAAAAAGCTATGGTTGAAACAACTCCCTCCAAGAGACAAGTCAAAAATCAAGACATAAATCAACATATGTGTCAAGTGACACAATAAAATACTTTACAAAATTTCACATGAAATTTGTCTCTTGTTGGATTTACACAAATTAATAATTCAATTTAACACACATGCAACATTTACTTTCACAAATAAAATACGATACATACGGGGTGTTGTCTCTCCAAATAGACAAACCCTAGTTTTACGAACGTACATAGGTCTAGGTTTGGTTCTTCATAATGTTTCCATGGTCACATGGATAATTTTCCTGCGCATCTCAATTACACATTAGTAATTCCAAATAACCTCATATAATATTAAACACGCAAATAAGAATACACATCAAACACTCTGCATACAATTTACATTTAAACAAATCGATATATCTTATATCCAAATAAATCCATATAAGCAATTATCATAAACCTCATAATTTTGATCCATACATAAAACATGCATCCTATTTCTATCATCATAGTAAAGTCTTACAAATCCAATAATGACATACATCATCCCAAATTTATCCTATTCTAGAATCATATAGAGTTCTATATCTATAAAGCATAGAAATGAAGCATCAACATACATCAATGTTATCCAAATCATGGAATCATATAAGTTCTAAAATCCATAATGCATAAAAATAAGGCATCCATAATAGTCTCAACATGAAAATCACTGAAATGCTAGAATGAGTCGGGGTAGGGCCTCACACTATATTAATAAGCCATAGGCTATAAATTAAATAATCCAAGTGGGGATTAGTAAATAAATAATTCAAAAGATCCTAAGTAAATAAATAACCATGACAAATATTAAAAGCTAAATAAATAAATAAACCACAAATATAAATTAATCAATAAATATTGAATAAGTCATAAATCAACATTAAATAAATAAAAATTAAATATCAAATAATTAAATACTCAAAAGATCATAAAATAATTTAAATAATCCAAACAAAAATTAAACAACAAATAAACAATTGCACCTCAAATATTAATTAAACAATATATATTAAATAAATCATAAATTATAAATCATCAAAATATGAATTAATCAAATAATCAAAATACTAATAATTCAATGATTAATCTAGACATTAATAATCACATCATCTCACATCAATAAACATACTCACATCACCAAAAGACCAAGCTTACTAATTGATATGGAAAATTATACCAAGACGTTGACAACTAACAGTGAACAACTAGACCTAGAGTATGCGACGGGAACTTGTGCCAACTCCAAACCACATGCCATTGGTATTTAAAGACATGCTTAGACCTATGTAGCCAAGTGGAGTCAGTGTCTGGTACCTTGAAATCCTGCATCAACAAAGAAACGATACAACAATATATATATATATATATATATATATATATATATATATATATATATATATATATATATATATATATATATATATATATATAATAACAAGAAAGTGATAGAGAATCACAGTGACACATCCCGCTCGCAATGAGTGATGTCACATCGTCCCCATCATGAAGCTAGTCATACAATAATCAAACACACCATAAGATCAACTTATCATAGGTAATCATGAATTTGGGTCAGTACATCTAAAACATCATCAAATGCATGATTAGTATAATTCATCAATATAGTAAGGCTTGTAAAATCCATCAAGTATATGAATACATATAAGATCCATCAACACCTATATTAATCAAATCATATGATTAATAATGATAGTACCATCATCCATATAAACCATCAACATAGCATATATCCTCATAAGTCATCAAAGTGTCATATGTCCAAAAAATGTCTAACGTAATAATGAGTATCTGAAATATAAATAGAGTAATGATCGTAATCTAAAACATCATAAAATAGCGTCTATGATATGAATAGAGTCATAAGAAATCATCAAAGTATCATCAATATGTCTAAATAAGTCTTATCGACACATGTATTAAAAGATAAATCGGGGAGGGACACTACATCCTCCCCTCCTTTTCCTAGGCTTACTCTTGGAAGCTTGAAATAAATAGGGGTAACACACTCTCTATTAAATAGCTCTAATAACTAAAGGGAAACTGAGAGGGGGGAGGGGTGAATCAATTTTCCATAAATGATACAGTTAATGTAGATTATAAACCATTCACCAGAGCATAAAGAAACAAAACAATGAAAAATAAATCATGAAAGTATAGATCACACAACATGAATATTTTTGACGTGGAAAACCTGGTAAAGGGAAAACCCACAGTGGGAAACCCTACCGACAATCAGATAATACTTCCACAACAGTATGTGAAAATATTACAATGAGGATTGCACTTGCAATCAGGCCAACCACCTAGAGCGCACTACTCAACACAAAAGGAAGTCTCATTGACTTACATAAACATTGGATTACAATCTGGAGAAAATGAAATATGAAAATAACATCTCCTAATGTTGGATACAATTCTAGTAAAGAATAGATGTCTTCCCTGCAACACCAAAAACCTTCACAACCTTTTGTTAATGATATATCCTTGTTCTCACATAAACTTCACTTTGATAATGTAGACATAAATTACGGATGCCAAATTATGAGTATATCACCTATATATACAGATTATCAACCTTGATAAAAAAGGTCGGCTAAACCCCAAACTCATAAACCATAATTACAAAGAATACATCACACAATACCACTAGACCGGCATTATTATATACATTACATAGCATGGACCTAATTCAAATTCTCAAATAATTATATCCTTCGGAAATAACACTAAGACAAAATACAACATGTTTCACCAACCTATAGAAACCCTCAGCGCAATAGCACAAAATATCTAACTGGATCCAAATAGGACCACCAAATAATCATGATAGCCAATGTTAAGCTACCAAACAATTATAACATGATCAGGAAACACCTTCAACACATTAGGAACCAATTCAAGAAGTCGAACCAAAACCACTTGACCATTTCATCAAATGTCACCTACCAGTACTGCTAACCGGTACCAAGAATATCAATCGGCTAACCAGAACACAAGCGATAGATTTTGGAGCATCAAATCATGAACCAACTAAATATGAAATCCATATAATCATCTTGAATAACCATCCAAAACTAAATCCAACAATCTGATCATACTGGATCAAAATCTGCCAAAACCAAGACAAACCGGGAACCAACCGGGACACAATGTTTACATCAATGACAACACATAGTCCATACTAGCATATTGCCAACAATATCCCCCTTTGGTATTGATGGCAACACTAAATATGAAAAACATCCAAGTGCTAAGGAATGCCAACAATCTCTTGAACAAAAAAATATCTCTCCATCTAAGATTATCTATTTTTCATATGAATACTTCTCCCCCTTTGACATCAATGACAAAGGTATAGTGCTAGCTAACTACTCCTCCTGAGCAGCAACATCATCTTATCAACCCAAATTAGAAGATATGTCTGATAAGCTCATTGGATTGATGCATCCTTGCATCTTTAAGTCTCTTCCAGAGGGGTGGTGACCCCCAACTGATCTCTAAGATATTCAAAAGTATCTTTAGGAAATGGTTTTTCTAGAATATTTACAATCTGTTCCTTAGTAGGAACATATACCAACCCGACTTCCTTTGCTTCAACCTTCTCCTTCAAGAAATTATACCTTATAGAGATATGTTTTGATTTGGAATGAAAGACTAGATTCTTTGACATATCAATAGCAGTAGTATTATCACAGTGAATAACAATAGGCTCATCATAACTTATCCTTATATCATTCAACATTTGCTTCATTCATAAGATCTGAGTGTAGTTTGTTGCAACAACTACATATTCAGCTTCAACAGTAGATAATGAAGTGCATGATTGTTTCTTGCTAATCCATGAGACCAATTTCTTCCCAAGATAGAATGATCCACCTATAGTACTCTTTTGATCATCAACATCTCCTGCCCAATCTGAGTCTGTATAGGCACATAATCTGAAATCATCATCCTTTGGATACCATAACCCATAATTTGTTGTTCCTTGCAAATAGTTGAATATCCTTTTAACAATAATATCATGGCATTCTTTAGGATCAGACTGAAATCTAGAAGCAATGGAGACAACATTCATTATATCCGGTCTAGTCCAACTTAAGTACAGTAATCCACCAACCATTTATTTATATCTAGATGGGTTCACTTTAGGAGATTCATCATTCTTTGACAAATTGCAGCTGGTTATCATCAGAGTACCAACTGGTTTTGAATTTTCAAGTCCAAATTTCTTTGACAATTCCTTCACATACTTAGTTTGACAAATGAAAATATCTTTATTAGACTGAGTAATCTACAAACCTAAGAAAAATTTCATCTCACCAATCATAGACATTTCAAATTTATTCTTCATGTCATTAGCAAATTTTATGCATAGACTATCTTCTCCTCCAAAATGATATCATCAACAAAGACTTCAATGATAAGTATGTCATAATTTTCAATCTTATAATGTAAGTTACTATCAACATTACCTTTGCTAAATCTAAGCTTTGAAAGATATTTATCCAATCTAGCATACCAGGCTCTAGGGGCTTGTTTCAACCCATATAAAGCATTCTTTAGTCTCCAAACCATGTCTTTGTCCTCTGATAAATAAAATCCATCAGGTTGCTCAATGTATACTTCTTCTTCAAGATCTCCATTGAGAAATGTACAGTTGACATCCATTTGATGTATCTTGTAGTTCTTGTGTGTAGTGTAGGCAAGAAATAGTCTTACTGCATCAATCCTAGCAACCGGAGCATAAGTCTCATAATCCATTCTTTCTTGCTATGAGTATCCTTTGCAAACCAATCTAGCCTTGTTCCTTACAACCTGACCTTCCTCATTTAATTTGTTCCTGAAAACCTATTTATTTCCAATAACATTTTTATCTTTAGGTCTAGGGACCAATTCCCATGTATTATTCTTTTCTATCTGATCTAGTTCCTCTTCCATTGCTCTCATCCAATTTTCATCTTTACTTGATTCAATAAGTGACTCTGGTTCAATCTGAGAAATTAAACATACCTCTTAAGAAACTAACCTTCTTCTTGTCATCACACCTTTCCTCTTATCTCCAATGATCTGATCTTTATAATGATTCAACTTTACATACCTGGGAGTCTTTGAATTTTCTTGACTTTTTGACTCTTTCTGCTCATCAATAGTCACTATGGAATTTTCTAATGTTACCAAAGCAACTAGATCAATGTTCTAAACTGATTCTTGTGCTACCAATTCTAATCTGACAATTTCATCTTCTGGTCCATAGTTATATAATCTGATCTGATTATTGCATTCCTCATCCAATTTGACATTTATGCTTTCCACTATTCTATTCAATCTCTTGTTATAACATCTATATGCTTTTCTCTTAGTAGAATAACCCAAAAATATACCTTCATCACATCTAGGATCAAATTTCCCTAATGCATCATCTCTTCTAATATAGCATTTACTTCCAAAAAATTTGAAATATCTAACAGTAGGAGTATGACCGAACCATAACTCACAAGGAGTCTTACCAATATCACCTTTTATGTGTACTCTATTGAAAGTGTAAAATGTAGGACTGACAACTTCTCTCCATTTAAAATGAGGCAATTTGGCTTCCATCATCATTTTTCTTACAACATCTAAGATAGTTCTATTCTTCCTTTCCACTATTCCATTCTATTGTGGAGTTCTAGGTGCAAAAAATTGTCTTCTGATTCCATGCTTCTCACAAAAGTTGTTGAACTCACCGAATGTGAATTCACTACCTTGATCTGATCTTAAGCATTTTATCTTCAGTCCTATTTTTGTCTCAATGATATCTTTGAATATTTTGAATTTCTCAAGAGCTTCATATTTTTCTTTCAAAAATGTAACCCACATCATTCTAGAGTAATCATTAATAAGCAACATAAAGTATCTATCACCTTGAAAACTTTTAGTTCTTGCCGGTCCACATAGATTAGTATGAATAAGATCAAGAATTTTATTAGATCTATCATGTATGCTTCTGAAATAAGTTCTTACTTGCTTACCCATTTGACATTCTCTACATACCAAATTATGAGGCTTGATAATCTTGGGCAAATATCAAACAACCTACGTTGAATTGAACTTCACTATACAATCAAAATCTATATGACATGCCCTCTTATGCCATAGCCAACATTATCAATCTAAGAAATCAAGAAGGCCTTCTCACCAGAGTTCAAGTGAAATATATTCCCTTTGGTTTGAGTTTTGGATGCAATTTCCAATCCAGATCTATTGATAAGCTTGCATTTTCCATCTTTGAATTGCAAATGAAATCCTCTATCCACCATCTAACCTACACTCAAAAGATTATTCTTCAAACTTTCAACATAGTAGACATTATTAGTATTAGTCTTACCATCCAAAGATATTATTCCTTTGCCTTTGATCTTGCATGCCTTGTTGTCTCCAAATCTGACTAGTCCAGCATCAAATTCTCGTAGAGTAAAAAATTTCCTCTTATCACCAGTCATGTGATGTGAGAAACCATTGTCTATAACCCATTCATCCTTCTCTTCAATTTTAGCAGCTAAAGCCTTCTCCTCAGTAAGAGTTGTATCATTAATAGGTTCCAGAGAATCATCCTTGATAGCAATAAAGAGCCAATCTTTACCAGAGCTTCCATTATTGGATCCGCTTACAGGTTCATCATTATCAAAATCATTAGTAATACCAAAATCATCATCACCAACATAATAACATGATTTGTCCTTATTCCTTTTGTATCTAGGTTTGCTTTGATATTCTGAATTAGACATAATTATTCATAAATCTTTCTTGATTCCTAGCTGTTCTTTTAGGACATCTAGAAGCATAATGACCAACCTTATTGCATGAAAAATATTTAAATGGGACTTTTCCTTCATACTTACTTCCAACCGGTCCTTTAGGATTTCTTATGGCAATTACAGCTTCCAATTCTTCAAGTTCTCTTTCTTCTCTTTCAATGTCTCCCAAATCTTTAGCATATAACTCTTTCCAAGATCTAGTGGAGATGAATGTAGAACAAGTCCAAAGACTCATATGTCTCCTCAAAAGATAAAGAGACCTCCTCCAAGTGTTGTACAAAAGTATCCACAATCATGTCAACCTCTAAAGATTGATCATGTAGAGAATGCACAAGAGGGTCAGAGTGATCCCTCGCAACAATCAAAGAAGGATCATCTTCATCAAAGAGAAGATGAATGTCATCAATGGTGTCTCCCAAATTTGCAATGTAGGAGTCCACAAACAAACCTGCAATCTCTCTCAAGTAGGCATCCTGATCAACTGAAGCTGGAAGACATGGAAAATCCTATTGAATTGAATCATAAGAAGGCAAAAATGTCACACTAGCTGCATCATCAGGTGCAATAGGTGGTGTGATATCAAGAGGAGGAGATGAAATGCAAGGCTCAAGATTGGGGTCACATGTGAGAATCCCCAAGTTCAAATGCCCAAAGTTCTCCTCAAAATCTAAATCATCAACATAGGAAGAATCAACCTCATCAATAGGACCAAAATCTGAAAAAAGAGTACAACTAAGATGCATGATCAACCACCCCAGTCACAATGATAGCTCCACTCTCCAAGTCTCTAATGATAACTAAATCAGGTGTAAACTCCATAGTTTTCCTAGTTGCCCCATGTGTGATTTGATAGATGGAAAGAAGATTGTTTTTCAAGTGGGGTACACACAACACATCATTGAAGGAGTTATCCCCAATGGCAATAGATCCTTTCCCAATCACATCCATGTATGTATGATTTCCCATCAAAATCTGCAGCATGTGGCAAGGCTCAAATGTAGAAAACATAGACTGTGAAGATGCCATATGATGAGAAGCCCCTGAATCTAGAAGCCATCTCCCTGAATTAGGACTTGCAGTAGCACAAAGAGCTTGTCCCTTTCCTTTATCTTCCCAAAAGAGTGATCCTTTCCTTTATCCTTGGAAGAAGAAGTCAATGTAGACTTTCTAGAAGCTAGGTTGATTGTATTCTTCTCAAGAAGATTCTTCAACTCATCAATAACCTTCTTATAACAATGGTGTTCATCATGTCCTAACTTCTTGCAATATCCACAAAAAAAGATTATCCTTATATGATTTCCTCTTAGGTGAGAATGGTGAATCACCTTGTTGTGGAGAGAGAAATTGTGCTCCATCTTGTTATGGTTTTGACTTAGGTTGCTTTTGATTCTTGCCTTTTCCTTGATTACTTTGATTCCCTTTGTTAGCCACCAAAGCTTGTGACTTTTAATATTTGAGAATCCCCATTGTGGTCAACTTATATTGCTCAAGTATCAACATATCTGTGAATGAATCAAATGAGGGAGAAGTGTATGAGGAACCTTGAGCTAACCTATGGGTGTGAAAGCTAGATACAAAGGCTGCATACTTTGAAGGAAGTTTTTCCAACAAGTTATAAACCAATTGAGCATCCTTTTTGTCAATTCTACAATCCTTTAGCTTTGCTCTTAACTTAGTTGCTTTTGTGACATAATCTTGGATTGTATCAAAATTCTTGGGTTCCAAAGTTGTGAGTTCACTATCAAGCTTGTATCCCTTAATCTCATCAACTTGACCATACAATTTCTGAAAAAATATCCCAAGCCTCTTTAATTGTTGTACACTTATCAATGTGAAAAATGGGGTCATCTGATACATACTTTCTAAGAGTTCCAAGTGCCATAGAATTCTTAGTAAGCCATTCAATTTGAGCATTAGGATCAGGTGGTGTTGTAATAGTTTTATTTACATAATGAATGAGTCCTTTTTCCATTAGTTTACTCCATGCCTTAATCTTCCATGATGCATAATTATGAGGAGTTAAAAGTGAAAATTTAGGAGAACCCATAGCACCAAAATTGAAAAAACACAAGATAGAGAGAGGCACAATCACACAATACACCCCCCCAAAATACTCAATCAAGAAACCCCCCTCAAAATGGTGATTTGACACTTTATACTTAGTGTGTATACAATGGGCCACTTGCAAAAAAAGGAAAAGTGGACTTTTGATTTCAATTTACAACTTCTCAAAATGAGATCTAAGAGACTTCAACAAATACTGCGAGTGATCTAAACTGAGATCAAAGTGAAATACAAGTACCAAATATGCCAAGAATGGTCAAATACTAAAAGTACAATTTCTACTCAAAATCACTACAAAAAAATGGCATATTATGAAAGTAGATGAAAAAATATGCACTATCAAAAAAACTGCACCTGAAAAGGAGTCCATATGAGCCCAAACGAAGCCTCCAAATTTGTTAAAATTGGGATTTTACAATTTCCAAAAAAACCTATATCCGAAAATCAAAAAAAATATGCACCATTGTACAGATCACAAAATTCTAACCCAAAACAAAAAAAAATTCTCGAAAAAAGGAGTCCGGATGAGTGAGATATCGCTATTTGAAAATTGCCTACAAAATTATAATTTTTGGAAAATTTCCGCCTCAGCTTCAAACTTCAAATGCCTCTAGATTTGGCCTCTAAAATCCAATTTGGATGAAACAAAAGGAAAAATTGACTTTTTGGGACCTCTTAAATCCAATGGTCACCTCAGATTTGACCCATCAAGCTTCAATAATAACTTGCAATAGAAAACTCCAAAATACACAACCCCAAATAGCATCAAATTTCTCTCAATTAGCAAACCAATGACACTCTAATGGCTCTGATAGCATGTGAGATTTTTCCAAGATCAAGAGGAAATGGGAAGTACAAATAAGCGAGACAAAATAGATGATAGAAATAAACTATATTCTATCAAGAGAAAATACTAATCAACTGGATCATCAATCGTTCCATACAATGAATATGAGCCTGCTTATATAGACAAGGCTATATGGATATGTGAGCACACAAACATGACATGTGGCTCAATAAGAAATAAGGGTAGGTAGGAAATAGGTGTGGGTAGGTAGGAGAAAAAATATAATAGTCCACATGAGGTGGATCACCCACTGAATGTGGAGTGTAACAACAAGATCACACCATAAAAGGTGGAAATTCTCCTACACACACTATCCCAATGTGACACAAACACCCAAGTGTCTCATACCCAAACTACTATGAAATGCATTTCCTAAGTAAACTTAAGTAAGGTGTAATAATATCCAAGATGAATAATTATTTACACCAACACTATCTTATGCTTACCAGAGATAGATGCTTTAAATGGAGTCTCTATTTTAGTAGCATTCTGATCTCCAAGTTCCTGAATCTCAAAAGTAGTCAATTTACCAAGTAATGTATCTATGGTAACAGGGGTATTTGACATTGTCAGGAGTTCATTTATCATAGTAGCCTTCATCTTGTAAGTTAGAGGAATAACTCTCAATATTTTTGAAACAACCTCATCCTCAATTCCACCGCATCACTTGATTTCCATGACAATCTCATTCACTTTATCCATGAAAGAACTTATCTTCTCATTTTCTTTCATCTTCAAAGTTTAATATCTCACCTGGTAACCTTCAATTTTTGCAATCTTTATAGCTTGATTTCTTTCATAGAGAGTTTCAAGCTTTAACCAGATCTACTTTGTATTTTGTAGCTCTATGGCATTCAACAACTTCTCATCAAATAGAGCACTCAACAATGCTTCTTTTGCTCTGACATCATTTTCAGCTTTCTTCTATTCATTAGGAGGTGGTGGTGTTCTAGAACTAGGATCATGAGGTGTATACCCTTTCTCTGTTATCTCCCAAACTTTAGTTCCAAAACACCTTAAATGAATCTTCATTCACTCCTTCCATATTTTGTAATTTGCACCATCAAATCTGGGACTCTCCTTCTATTAGGGATTAAATGTAGAAGTTGATGCCATTAGATCTCCTCAAGAAGTTAAGCTTCTGCAGAGAGGAACTTTCTCTGATACCAATTGTTAAACAACTCTGATAACCGGAGGAAAAGTGAGAGGCGGAGGGGGTGTGAATTAGTTTTCCACAAATTATACAGTTAATGTAGATAATAAATCATTCACTGGAGCACAAATAAACAATATAATGAAAGATAAATCATGAAATTATAGATCAGACAACACTAATATTTTTGATGTGGAAAATCCGGTAAAGGGAAAAACCACGGTGGGAAACCCTACTCATAGTCAGATAATACTTCTGCAATCGTATGTGAAAATATTACAATGAGGATTGCACTTGCAATCAGGCCAACTGCCTAGAGCACATTTCTCAAAAAAAAAGGAAGTCTCACTAACTTACATAAACATTGGATTACAACCCAGAGAAAATGAACTGTGAAAATAGAATCTCCTAATGCTAGATATAGTTCCGGTAAAGCAGATGCCTGCCCTGCAACACCAGAAACCTTCACAACCTTTTGCTAAATGATATATCCTTTCTCTCACATAAAATTCACTCTGATAATGCATACATAAATTACCGATGGCAAATTATGAGTATATCACCTATATATAGAGATTATCAACCTTAATAAAAAAGGTCAGCTAAACCCTAAACCCATAAACCATAATTACAAAGGTTACATCACTTGATACCACTAGACCAATATTATAATTTAAATTACATATGATTGACCTAATTCAAATTCTCAAACAATTATATCCACTGAAAATCACGCTAAGACCAAATGCAACACATTTCACCAATTGGTAGAAACCCTCAGTGCAATAGCACAAAATATATAACTGGATCCAGATAGGACTACCAAATCATTACGCTAGCCAATGTGAAGCCACCAAATAATTATAACATGATCAGGAAACACATTTATCATGTTAGGAACCATTTTAAGAAATTGGACCAAAACCACTTAACCATTTCATCAAATATCACCAACCAATACTGCTAACCGGTACCAAGAATATCAATCGGCTAAACAAAATACAAGCGATAGCTTCTAGAGCATCAAATCATAAACCAAATGAATATGACATCCATATAATCATCCTGAATAACCATCCAAAATAGAATCCAACAATCTGATCATACTGGATCAGAATCTGCCAAAACCATGACAAACCAAGAACCAAAACCAACCGAGACATAGTGTTGACATCAATGACAACACATAGTCCATACCAACATATTTCCAACACTCTCTTCCATGTCGTATCCTATCAAAATTCTAAAGAGTTCTCAATTAGGTCTTATTCAACCCTCTCCTACTCCATATCACAACCTCTGAAGGTCATACCCTAGGGCTGGATGAAGTGCATGATAACCCAAGAGGGTTGTTTGTCCTCCACCTGCAATGCATACCAATCCAAATTATGGAATTCATTAAGAAAATTATGGTCACAAAATGACTAAAAGAGACACATGATGGAGACAGGGCAAGTTGGGCACACACAATGCTTTTGTTGCACGACTCTGAACACAACTAAAAGCAAGTAAACCACCACCAAATTGGTTTTTGAGTTAACTCAACCTTGGATCTAATGACTAACTAGCCACAACAAACGAGAACTACTCCACCAACATAGGAAGAGAAAGGATTGAAAAATACCAAATACAAACAAAATGAAAAAGTATCATATATTTTACTTGTAGTTCCCAAAAATATAGGTTCAACCACTGCTAACCTCTAACCAAACACCTATGAAAATATCTGAGGGCAATGAATAGCGATATGTCCTTGCCGACTACAAACAAAGCAACTCTTCCACCTAATACCTTGACCAAATGAAGATGTACCTATTGGCAATATGGAGGAATTGATTATGTGTTGTATTGATGTTTGTCATTGATGTCAACACTAGCTATTTTGGTTGTCTACCGGGTTCCAGTAGAGTGGTTAGTTTGTGATGTTGATCTAGAGATCATCTTTGGTATGCTCCAATTTGTGGAATTGGTTTTGATCCATCATTCATGTCATTCAGATGTGTATCTCATTTAGTTGGATTAGGATTTGATGATTCAAAAGCTATCATATGTTCTAGTAAGCCTTTTGTTTACCGATAAGGGTTTTACTGGAAGAGATTTGTTGAAGATATTTTGATGGATTTGATAAGTGGTGTTGGTGCAGATTCTAGAAGGTTATTTGGATGCTTATGTTCATCTTGTTCATGTTCCTATTCATTGGTGGTGTTGTATTTTGTATCGGACCTAATATTATCTTGCTTAGGTTATGGACCGGTTTATGTAACATGTTGGTGGATGCTCCCGATGTGTTACCAGTTGGATTTATTGATTGGTTTATGTTGTTTCAGCCCCAAGCCAACTTGGATTATCATTGGTTTGTGGTTTTATGTTATGGAATTATTGTATTATCTTTTAGGTGGCTGACCTAATTGTTTAGGTATCAGGTTGGTATATATATGATGTAAGAGCTCTTTGTAGATCATGGTATATGATATGGTTATGGGATTATTTTTGTGTGAATAGAGTTGTAAGCATATACAGAGGTTTTGGTCAATCATAGGTGATCAAATTAGGTTTGTGTAAGAGTTTTTAGACCACTGTTATTGAGATTAACCAGAACTGTACTCAAGCATAGAAGATGTTATTCTTGCAGTTCATTCTTCTTTCTAGATTGTAGTCTGAAGATCTTTTGTAGTCAGTGAGGATCCTTTGTAATGATAAGTGTTCTCTAGGCAGTGTGCCTTCTTGCAAGTATAGGCCCCTTATTGTAATCACATACTTACTGCAGAAGTATCATCTGACTATGGGTACGCTTCCCATCATGGTTTTTCCCTTTACTAGCTTTTCCACATACAAATATTGGTGTTGTGTTGTGGATGGATGGCAAATATGTTATGGTTTATGTTTATGCTTAATTGATATATCTTCTATTCCAGTATTTGGTTTATGTATTCTAGTAAAACATTTTAAGTGCTTAAAGTTTAATAATCTATTGACAACTGATTCACCCCCCCAACTCTTAGTTGTCCACCGATTATCCTAACAATTGGTATCAGAGCTTGGTCCTCTCTATAGAAACTTAACCACTTGAGGAATATCCTATGGTGAATAATCATTCAACTTCAATTGCTTACTAGAAGGACAGTCCTAGGCTTGAAGGAACAAATTACAGAGTATGAAATTGTTAGATGAAGACTCATCTGAGATGTCTCAGAAAAGAGATTTGGGAGATCACTGAGAAAGGCTATACTCCTTATAATCCGACATCTGGCAATCCTCCTCTGGAAAACTTGGATAATAATATTGAAAATGACTGTAGAGCTAGAGAAGCCCTTTTGAGTGCCCTTTTAGATCATCAAGTAATGGGATTAACTGACAAATCATCTGCAAAATCTATATGGAATAAGTTGGAGACTCTGAATGAAGGTGACCCTACTGTTAAAATTGCTAAACTTGATGGTTACTGGGTGAGATATGAGAACCTAAAAATGGAGGAAGATGAAAGAATTGTTTCTTTGTGGAAAGAGTCAATGAAATTGTCATGGGAATTCAATGTTGTGGTGGATCTTTGAGCAAAGATGAGATTGTTTCTAAAGAATTGAGAGATTTACCACAAGCTTACAAGATGAAGGCTACTGCAATTAATGAGATAAAAACAATGTCTAACACTTCTGTTAATAGGGACATTCTGATTGGAAAGTTATCTACTTTTGAGCTTGAGGAATTTAGTCCTCCGGGAGCTACAAAGACTGAATCTGCTTTTCATGCATTTACATTATTAATCGACAAGAGTGATTGGAAAGTTTTATATGTGAAAGAACTAGAGGATATGAAGAAAGAAGATGAATAACTAGAGCAACTTGAAGGCTTATTTGCTAGAAGGGTACCTAAAGGTCCGACAGGAAGTAAGTATAAAGGAAAATCACCTTTTAAATGTTTTGCATGTAATAAGATAGGTCATTTTGCATCTAGATTTCTTGAAAGGAATTCAAGATTTGAGTAAAGAGCTAGAAGATTTTTTAAACCTAACCATTAATATTAGAATAAGCATGAGTACAAGAGAAACAAAGACAAATCATGCTACTATGATGATGAGGAAGGTGTAATTGATGACTCTGATGATGAATGGGCAAATGATTTAGCTAGTGAATCTGACAATGGAAAGGAATGGGTATTCTTAGCTATTAAGGAAGATTCTCCAGTACCTAAAGAGAAGGCCCTTGCTGCTAAAGTTGAAGACAAGGATGAATGGGTGATAGACAGTGGATGTTCACATTATATGACTGGAGATAAAAAGAAGTTTCTATCTTTGCAAGAATTTGATGGTGGTCTTGTTAGATTTGGAGATGACAAAGCATGTATGATCAAAGGAAGAGGAACTATATCATTGGATGGTAAGCATAACACTGATCATGTCTATTATGTTGAAGGTTTAAGGTATAATCTTTTTAGTGTAGGATAGTTGGTGGATAAGGGATTTCAATTATAGTTCAAGGATGGAAAATACAAAATCATCAATAGATCTGGATTGGAGATTGCAATCGGTACTCAAACTAGAGGTAGCATCTTTCATTTGAACTCCAGTGAGAAGACATGTTTGATTGCACACATTGATGAGAGTTGGCTATGACATAAGAGGTTGTGTTATGCAAATTTTGATTGCATTGTAAAGATTAGTTCAACTCAGTTAGAGATATACCTAAGATTGTGAAGCCTTATAATCTAGTATGTAAGGAATGTCAAATGGGTAAGCAAGTCAGAACTTCTTTAAAGAGTATACAAGAAAAACCTAATGATTTTCTTGATCTTATTCATATTGATTTGTGTGGTTCTACTAGAATAAGAAGTTTTCAGGGTGATAGATGTTTCATGCTAATCATTGATGATTATTGTAGAATGATGTGGGTTACTTTTCTAAGGGAGAAATATGAAGCCTTTGAAAAGTTTAAGATCTTTAATGCTAAAGTTGAGACAAAGATAGGGTTGAAGATTAAATGCTCAAGGTCAGATCAAGGTGGTGAATTTACATCTGGTTAATTTAATAGTTATTGTGAGAAGCATGGTATAAGGAGATAATTGTTTTCACCCTAGACACCTCAGCAGAATGGAGTTGTGGAAAGGAAGAATAGAACCATCTTGGATGCGGCTAGAACTATGATGATGGAAGCTAATTTGCCTCATACCTATTGGAGAGAAGATATGAGCATGATGGTATACACATTCAAAAAATTTCATATCAAAGGAGACACTGGTAAGACACCTTATGAGTTATGGTTTGGTCATACACCTACAATTAAGTATTTCAGAATCTTTGGTAGTAAATGCTATATCAAAAGAGATGATTCCATTGGAAAGTTTGATCCTAGATGTGATGAAAGAATATTTCTTGGTATTCTAATGAAAGAAAAGAATATAGATGTTAATAACAAAAGATTGCAGATAATTGTGGAGAGTGATAATGTCAAGGTGGATGAGCAATATAGAGATCAAATCAAATCTTATGAGAGAGAACCAGAATTAGAAATGATCATAATTGCACTAGTAATGGCTGTACTAGAACAAAATGTTGAACTAGTTACCCTGGTAGTATCAAAAAATTCAATGGTAACTAAAGATCAGGGAAAAGAAATAGAAAATCAAAAGACTCCTAGGTATGTAAGGTTGAATCATTCTGAATATTAGATCATTGGAGATGAGAGAAAATGAGTCATGACAAGAAGAAGGTTGGTAGTTGAAGAGGTATGCTTAATTTCTCAAATTGAATTAGCATCAGTAGTTGAAGCATGTAAAGATGAATGTTGGATGGAAGCTATGAAAGAGGAATTGGATCAGATAGAAAAGAACAACACATGGACTTTAGTTCCCCCACCTAAAAATAAGAATGTTATTGGAACTAAATGTGTTTTTAGGAATAAATTGAATGAAGATAGACAAGTTGTGAGAAACAAGGCAAGATTGGTTTGCAAAGGATATTCTCAGAAGGAAGGAATTGATTATGATGAAACTTTTGCACCGCTATCTAGGATTGAAGCTGTGAGATTATTTCTTGCTTATGTTGTACATAAGAACTACAAGGTTTATCAAATGGATGTTAAGTGTGAATTTCTAAATGGAGATCTTGAAGAGAAATTCTATATTGAGTAGCCTAATGGATTTTTAGTTACAAATGAAAAAAAAATGGTTTGCAGTTTGAGGAAAGCTTTATATGGATTGAAGCAAGCACCTAGAGCTTGCTTTCCAAGATTGGATAAATATCTTTTGAATCTTGGTTTCACTAAAGGTAATGTTGATAATAACTTATATTATAAGATCACTAATGATGGCATATTGATTATTGAGGTCTCTGTTGATGATATCATTTTTGGAGGTGAGGATAAGTTATGTATAGAATTCTTTGATAATATGAAGAATGAATTTGAAATGTCTATGATTAGAGAAATGAGATTTTTCTTAGGTTTGCAAATTACTCAAACTGATAAAGGTATATTCATTTGTCAAACTAAGTATGCTAGAGATTTGTTGAAGAAATTTGGTATGGAAAATTCTAAACCAGTTGGTACTCCTATGGTTACAAGTGAGAAATCGACAAAGAAAGATATAAGAGCTCTAGTAAATCCTACAAGGTACAAATATATGATTGAAGGTTTCTTATATTTGACTCAAACTAGACTAGATATAACGAATGCACTTTGTATTGTATCAAGATATCAGAGTGAGCCTAGAGAGAATCATGAAAGTGCAGTGAAAAGGATTTTCAAGTATTTGTAAGGAACAAATGAATATGGTTTGTGGTATCCTAAAGATGATGATATTATACTATGTGCATATACATATGCAGATTGAGCTGGAGACATAGATGATCGAAAGAGAACATCCAGTGGAGCTTTGTTTCTTGGAAAGAAACTTGTTTCATGGACCAAGAATAAATAGTCATGTACTTCTTTATCTACTGCTGAAGCTGAGTATGTTGTTGTTGCTACTAACTGTACACAAGTTTAATGGATGAAGAAAATGTTGAAGGATATAAGGGTAGACAATAATGAACTCGTAGTTATTCACTGTGATAACTCTATTGCTATTGACATATCAAAGAATCGAGTATTTAATTCTAAGTCAAAGCACATTTCAATTAAGTATAACTTTTTGAAGGAGAAGGTAGAAGGAAATAAAGTCAGATTGGTTTATGTGAACACTAAAGAGCAAATTGTAGAAATATTCACTAAACCTTTTCCCAAGGAGTCATTTGAGTACTTCAAAGATAGATTGGGGGTCTCTGCCCCTTCGCTAGAGACTTGAGTGATTCTAATTGACATCAATATGGTATGCATTATCAGAACTATTATTCATTTTGGATTGATGTGGTGGTGCTACTACTTAGGGGGAGTAGTCAACTTTGTGTTTCAAAGGTTCTATGATTTTTCTTTGATGTTTATTTTAGATATCTACCATTGATGTCAAAGGGAGAGAGATATTCATGTAAAAAATAGAGATTAACAGAGATATCAGTCATAGGGGGAGTTTGTTTCAAGTCTATGGTTGCTTGATTGGCTCAGAACTTCATTGATATATCATTTTGGGGAGATTGTTGGTTGTCTTCCATTGGGAGAGACTTGTTTGGCATTTCTTGTTTGTTGGATTTTTTTCACATCTAGTGTTGCCAACAATACCAAAGGGGGAGATTGTTGGCAATATGGAGGAATTGATTGTGTGTTGCATTTATATTTGTCATTGATGTCAACACTAGTTATTTTGGTTGTCTATCGGGTTCTAGTAGAGTGGTTAGTTTGTGATGTTGATCTAAAGATCATCTCCAATATGCTTTGGTTTGTGGAATTGGTTTGGATGCATCATTCATGTCATTTAGATGTGTATCTCATTCATTTGGATCAAGATTTGATGATTCGGAATCTATCATATGTTCTAGTAAGCCTTTTGGTTACCAGTAAGGGTTTTACCAGTAGAGCATTGTTGAAGATCTTTTGATGGATTTGATAAGTGGTGTTGGTGTGGCTTCTAGAAGGTTATTTGGATGCTTATGGTCATCTTTTTTATGTTCCTATTGATTGGTGGTGTTTCATTTTGTAATATACCTAATATTATCTTGCTTAGGTTATGGACTAGTTTATGTAACATGTTGGTGGATGCTCCCAATGCATTATCAGTCAGATTTATTGATTGGTTTATGTTGTTTCAGCCCCAAGTTGACTTGGATTATCATTGGTTTGTAGGTTTATGCTATGGATTTATTGTATTATCTTTTAGGTGGTTGACCTAATTGTTTAGGTCCTAGGTTGGTATATATATGATGTAAGATCTCTTTATAGATCATGGTATGGGATTATCTATGTGTCAATAAAGTTGCAATCATATGAAGAGGTTTTGGTCGATCATTGGTGATCGAATTGGGTTTGTGTAATAGGTTTTAGACCTTTGGTATTGAGCTTAACCAAAACTATACTCAGGCATAGGAGATGTTATTCTTGTAGTTCATTCTTCTTTTCGTATTGTAGTTCGAAGATCTTTTGTAGTCAGTGAGGCTCCTTTGTAATGAGCATTGTGCCTTCCTACAAGTGCAGGACCCTTATTGTAATCACATACTTACTATAGAAGTATTATCTAACTATGGCTAGGCTTCCCACCATGGTTTTTCCCTTTACTAGGTTTTCCACATACAAATCTTGGTGTTGTATGTTGTGTATGGATGATAAATGTGTTATGGTTTATGTTTATCCTTAATTGATATATCTTCTATTCCATTATTTGGTTTATGTGTTCCAATAAAAGGTTTTAAGTGCTTAAAGTTTCATAATTTGTTGACAACTGATTCACCCCCCTCTCAGTTGTCCACCGGTTATCCTAACTATACCACCTTGCTCAAAGATATCCTTAATAAGGTTCTACTAAGAACCTCAAGCTGATTGCTAAACATGGAGATGAATGTCATGCTACCTACTACACTTCTTATCCTTGTTTGATCTATATCTGTAGTGTCTGTTCTTAACTAAAGGAGGACGATTCCTAGCAACTCCTACCATCAACATCTCCACCCCTCTCGCATCTGCTCCTAAAACTAGATCATTCATCAGTTGCACTCTGGGTGAAACTTTTGAAACTCAAACCAAGCTCTCCTAAATTGGGTGTACCTCACTCTGCCTCCAAAAATTTGATAAGAAATGAGCACAAAACCACTCTATGAACAACTCCCAAGTCACCATCATAACATCCAACTACAACCTTATCTCTTTAAAACACCACCATAAGTATGCCACACCATGAAGATGCATGATCACACATCTAGCCTTGGAATTGATGCTACATGAGTACATAGTAAAACACTTCCCTAAATCCAAGAGCCAATTTTGTGCCTCAATCTTGCCACTTGATCCATCGAAAGTGGGAGGGTGCATTCTAAGAAGCTCTCTCATGTGACCTGTTGCATCGTCATCCTGATTGACCATTGCCACCTCTCTTCTTTCCTGATTTGTAGCTCCATACACTAGTACAACATAATGAAGATCCTCCTGCCTTTCTCCCAATTGCATGGGAAGCTCCTAGAGCATATTGATCAACTTTGGAAAAATATCACCAATTAGTGATCCTTCCTCTCATTGGATATGCTCCCCTTGGCATGCCTCATCTGCAACCTCGATACAAGGATCCCATCATGTCCCCAAATAGCATCCAACTCCATGACCGCTATCTTCAATAGATATCTTGTTTAACCAAGATGCAAAGGACAACTATAAGGTACAATCTAGGACAACTTAATGTAAGAAAATAAAAAGCATTGATAAACCGCTAGGCTGCCCCATGCTAAGTGAAAATAAGCACAATGGGCTCATATACACGCAATAAATACACTCAATCCCTAAATATTTTTCATGATACCCTCTTCTACCTAATGATCATATTTACCAAGTTATAATAGAAACAAATGTTAGAATCCTCCGTTAATCACTTGTAGTAACACCACAACTTACACCATTACTCTCAATGCACAACTAATAGCACATAGATGGTTAGAATTTCCTTCATAAATCATTAAGGAACTTAGTCAAACATATATCTATGCAAGAAAACAAATCTCTCTACTTACGCAACATTTTAATATTAGTTCCCAATCACATCCACTTGTATTACTAATAGAAATCTCCTAATACATTGTTATACATCTATAGATATTACAAAAATCATAATTCTACTAGAAAAAACTTAATTTCCTAATGTCACACTATTAAATAGATACATACATCATTCTATTCAAACTCATCTTCTATCATTTCTTAGTTATAAATATTCATGAACTAAGTACTTTCAACATTTCAAGAGGGAATTGTCGATTTATAATTCTCCATACATCCTCATACAAGTTATTATAAATTCACACTACTAGAATCTGTTAAAAGAAACACTTTCTTAAAGTTTAGATAAAGGAAATAACATTTGTACCTAGTCTACCTATTGATCAAGAAAAACATTTCTTGGATCCACATCAATCCTACACATGCAATGCACCACTCTTTACTTTATTTGATATGTATATTATAACATGGTGTTTTAACCTTCTAGTCAGTAAATACTTTTGCATCTATATGAAGAAGTATTCCATCTAACCAATTCTTGTTCTTTTAAAGGAAATAGAAATCATGGATGCAATTGAAAATTCCTAATATCAAATGCAGAGTTATTCCATCTAATTACTCTTTTAATAAATGCAAAATTCACATCCATTAATGGCTATTCAATCCTTTTATTCAATACCGATAACTCCTAGGTCCATGAATCTTTACGCAAATAGAGATAAAAAGGAAGAAAGGATATTTCCAACAATCAATAAACTCACACAAGGATTATGCATGAACAATCCAATTTCTTAGACAATCTTTATGCATCTACTACATTCTTCCCTAAGGTATGCAATTTTAACTTCCCATGATATTTCCTAATATTACACATGCAACTAGAGACCCCAATCATTATTAAAGGATATGGTTAAATCAAACAATCTTTTATTACATGCAGCATCATACATATTTATACACTTGACAGTTTCATATTCCACTAGCTATTATTCCTTATATCTACATAGGATATGGGATTATAGATAAAACACTCCTAGCTACCATTTCTTACATACATACACATCTCCTCCTATTTCTTTAATTTCACATCCTTATCTATACTGAATTGTTCTTTTATCCAAAAAACACTTCTTCTCACCATTCATGAAAAAATCCACATAACAAGATAATCTCATCAACATAGCATTAATTAAGATAATACACACAATCTTTCCTCCTTCTATAGAATAACCATCTATATATAGGAGTAACAACTCTTAACATTCAGGGAAACACTGGGAATTATGAAACAATAGGATTGCATAAAATCACATAATCATCTCTCATCTAGGGCATGCATAAAGAATGAATACCCATTTTGCACAAAGTCATGATTTGTAGGGGAGATTAAGGAGAAACACAAAGTATGGACAATTAAGATCACTAAACCTCTATTGACATTTTCCAACATAAATCTCAAAGGGCACTTAACTCAAGAGGAACAATATAACATACTGCACAAAACCAAGAGAAGCATCCTTAACTAGAGATCCCAGTGTTGCAACATGGGCTCTGATACTAGATGTAATGTCCGCCAAAATAACCTACAGAAATATGGCTAACTACACACTAATTTTTTTTTTGTTTATCTATCAATACAACACATAACATCACTTAAGCAATGTAGTGAGCATACATTACCATTTAAACATCATGAATATAAAATATTTCACTTTAAACCATTAATCAATTAAGCAAGTAGAATATAAGAAATCATTACAACTACCTCCCTAGGGTATCTTTGTTGGCATTGAGTTGTCATTGATGTCAAGTAGTATTGCAGGAAAGTTACCGGTAGAGGTATGCCATCCTGTATGAAGAAGAGTGTACTGGTATGGTGAAAGACAAATAAAGTATTGAGAAGATTAACATGAAGACTTGTCAATGGATATGGTGGAAGACAAGTAGTTATTGATACTAGTAGTGACTTCATTGGTATGAGGTGAGATGCATGTGTGTGTTAGCATGTTGAGTGACAACCGGTAAAGCATAAACCGGTCTAGAGGTTGGCTACCTTTTTTTGATGAAGATGCAGAATGTTAAAGTTATCACAAACCACCGAAGGTGAAGATGTGTTACCGGTGTAGTGTGCACTGTCGGTTAGCAGAAGGAGAAGGTCTCATCGGTAAAGGCATGTACTAGTATGAGTTTGCTGAATGATCAAGTATAAACTGACCATGGGTCGGTGAGCTGAGTGATTGACCATTTTGATGCCATGTGGAGCTGAGGTGGAAAACATGCAGATGTCAGTAAAGCCTCCATCGACTTGGTTGTTGAAACATCTAGTCAGCATTAATGAAACAACCACAAATCACAGGATGGTAACTGATTGAGGTGGCTTGAGGAAGAAAGAATGATAGAGAAAGATCAGGGAGTAGTTGGCACCTGGATTGAAGCAAATAAATTAGACTGCAAGAAGATCTTGAGATGGAAACAAATGAGTTATTTATGAGTCGACAGATATTAGGGTAGAAAATCATGTACAAGATTACTATCTTTAGGAAGTATGCATTGGATAATGGAAAACATGTACACATGCATTCCTTGAGCATAGGTGATCAATCCAAGACTAATTGGATTGGATCTCATGTTGATTTTGTTGAGTGCAAGAAACCCTAACCACCCCAAGTTTGAATTGATTCTTGGTGGGAGAGCTCAAGTTTAGATATGATGACTTGAGACTGTGATTGTTGGTGCTGCAGTAAGAAGACAAGTGTGAAATTTCTGCCTAAGAGCCAAAGAGAAAAACACTTGAAGTGTTTATGAGCAAAATATTGACCTACAAGAAGAAGTAGAGAAAACCTGTATAAAACAATTGGTGGAGAGTGCATTTAACACATAGATGACAAACTGACAGAATGAATGTCTGATTAAGAGTGATTGATTCTGAGTTGAGAGGAGAAAGACATTGTGAGAAAGGATTGAGAAAGGTGATCAATAAAGTCAAGTAGCAGAGTGGGTGGAGAGAATACACACTAGTAAGGGTGAAACTAACAGAGGAAAATATTGTAAGGTTGCAAACATTCATTTGTAATAGTAATTTCATTAGTATATCTAAGTTTAATATTGTTTTCACTAAGTTGTAGCTTAGTGTCATGCCCAAAATTTAGGGCAAAAATGGAACAAATTTTTTTTAAAAACATACTAATTAATTAACAAGTTCACTCACACGACAAGCGTTATAGAAATTTTCATAATTAAATTCGAGCTAGTTCTGAGATGAACCAAGCATTGATAGATTGTTAAATATTATTTGCGGAAAACTAACTGGTTTAATTTTATCTCCAACAGATACCTAGTCATTAGGTTTATTATATCAATCAAGCTACAGGAATAGGAGAGGAAAGATTAATTTAATCTCCATCATGGCTATATAGCCTAACCAACCATTTTTAAATTTCTCTTTATTACTTGCTCCAAATTATAACTAGAATTATATAAATATATATATATATATATATATATATATTTATATATACATATATATATATATATATTTATAATTAAATACTTAATCCAAATTATGACCAGAATTTATATATATACATATATATATATATCCATATATATATATATAGATACATATATATATATATTACATATATTTTAAATATTTTAATTCTATTTCAAAAGCACATTAACTTTCTAAATATTAATCCATATTTCTCCAACCCTAATTAGGGTTCTATTTTCTTAAATATATATTTACAATTCTAATTATCATATTATTTTTAAATTTCTTTGCCCTAGCCCCACCCGGGCTAGGGTTTAACCCATATTTTTTTAACAAAGATTTTTTTTACTGGGCCGAAACCCCAAGGCAGCCATTTTTTTATTGCAGGTTACGGATGATGGAGGCGGGGAGGGCCATGGCACCACTGTGTGGGCGCACAGTGGGCGTCGCGGCACCATTGTGTGTCCACACAGTGGGCACCGCTAGCATCTCCCCACTATGTGGCCACACAGTGGCAGCCGCGGCCGTCCACTGTGTGTCCACACAGTGGGAGCCGAAGCGGCTCCACTGTGTGTGCACACAGTGGGCGCCGCGCGGCCCTCACTGTGCGTACACACAGTGGGGTCCGCGTGGACCCAAAAATAATTCCCCCCTTTTCTTTTTTAATTTATTTAAAAAAATATATATATTATATATAAATATATATATATATATATTTATATATATATATATATTTATATTTATATAAATTTATAATCATAGTTAAAAGGGTGAAAATATTCCAATATATATTTATATATTTTTTTTAAAAAAAGAAAAGATTTACATGCAACAATTTTAAACTAATATAACAAGGGAAAAGCATTAAGTTAATTCAGAAATATATATATATATATATATATATATATATATATATATATATATATATATGATTAGTTTTCTTTTAATCAACACTAACTAAAAATGTAATTTAGAAATACATTTTAAGTAATACAATATACTTCTCTAGAATAAAAATATTCATTGATTTTTCCTTTAATTTCTCTGTCCACTCAAATTTCTTCCCTTTACGCTAAAGAGAAGTAATAGGGTGTGCGACTCTAGAGAAACCCTCGACAAAACGTCGGTAATACCCTGCTAAACCCATGAAACTCCTAACCTCTGTCGCACTGGTAGGCACTGGCCATTCCATAATAGCCCTAATCTTTGATGGGTCGACTGAGATCCCATCACCGGAAATAACGTGTCCAAGGTACTTGACCTCAGATCGAAAGAAAGCACACTTCGATAGGCTGCCAAACAACTAGTTATCCCGCAAACACTGCAATACCTGTTTCAGGTGCTCCTCATGCTCCTTCTCATTCCGAGAATATATCAGTATATCATCGAGGAACACAATAAAAAACTGGTCCAGAAAGGTACGGAACACCCCATTCATGAGGCTCATAAAAACTATTGGGGCATTCGTAAGTCCAAAGGGGACTACGGTAAACTCATAGTACCCATATCTAGTGCGAAATGTGGTCTTGTGGATATCACTTTCCACTATTCTCAACTGATGATATCCTGACTTCAGATCTATTTTGGAAAAGACTTTGGCACCCTGAAACTGGTCAAATAAATCATCAATTCTGGGCAAGGGATATCGGTTCTTGCTGGTTACTTTATTTAGCTGCTGATATTCCATACACAATCGGAGAGATCCATCCTTCTTCTTAACGAAGATGACTGGTGCACCCCACGGGGATACGCTAGGATGGATATAACCCTTCTCAAGAAGTTTCTCAAGCTGAATTTTAAGTTCATTAAGCTCATTTGTGTCATTCTATAAGGTGCTCTGGAAACTGGCTCGGCTCCTGGTACTAGGTCTATATGAAAATCAATCTCTCTGCGGGGAGGCATTCCCGGTAACTCTGAAGGAAATACATCTGAATATCCCTTAAGGATAGGGTGGTCATCGAGCGATGTTTCTTTTTCCTCCTCTTCGCCTCTGTCACTGATCATGATAGCAAAAAGCTGACATCCCTTCCGCATGCTCCGCTTAAGCTGCATTGCGGAGATCATACGAAGAGACACGGGCCTCTGAATCTCGGTGATAACTATGGGCGAACCATGATCATCCTCACACTCAATCCTTTTCAGGTGGCAATCCATCTTGGCTCTATGGGCATAAAGCCAATCCATGCCAAGTACGATTCTGTAAGATCCAAGTGGAGTCACTCTAAGGTCTACTAAAGTGGTGGTCTTGCCAATCTACAGCTAACATGCCCTAACCTCTGATTCCACTGACACTCTAGCCCCTGAAGCTAATTCCACTTCCCAACTAACACCCTACCTAGTTGCCACTAGCCCGCAACGCTCCACAACCAATGGAGATATAAAGGAGTCAGTAGCTCCAGAATCAAACAAAATAGATACATTGTGACCTTTGATTATACCTGTAGATTCGATAACTGTGGCCTGATGCTCAGCCTGGCAGTTGTCAACCGCTGCGAATACTCTATGGGACCTGCCCATATCACCAACTGTTGGCTCTGAAGCGGCCATCCATTGACTCCCTACTACCTGTCCCTGAGGGAAATCCCTCGCCATATGCCCCATGGCTCCACACGTAAAGCAAGCACCCCGTGCCTGGAACTAGGCACCCTGAGGCCTAGAAAATGATTGACCTCCTATCCTACTGGATCCGCTGTACCCACCCCTAGAGGACTGCTGAGTCCCCATCGGCTGTGTGTACTGCCCCTGTGCTCTCTGATCACGTTCTGTCCCTGAGTCTGCCACTGCTTAGGCTTGGAGCCTTGCTGATACTGTGGAGGCTTCTGCCTCTGGTTCTGTGGTGTCTATTATGGAGGAGGGGGTTTGGAGAACCCCTGAGAATTTTGGTTGTTCCCTTTCCAATGTGGTTTCTGGAAACCATAAGTCTGAGGTGCAGGATTTTGGTTCTGAAACCGATCCCTATTGTCCTGTGGTCTAACCTGAATTTCCTCGGCAATCAGTGCCTTCTCTACAGCAACCTGAAGGCTCTCTGGGGTGGACATCCTAACAGGCCTGGCTATACTGGCTTTTAATCCATTGATGAAGCGGTTTACAAGAAGTTTCTCATCCTTTAGATAATCTACATATGGCAACAACTCAAAGAATTTACTCTCATACTGGGTTACTGACAAGCCTTTTTGTTGGAGATCATGAAATTCGTCTATACGACGCTGCCTGAAGTGCTCTGATAGGTACCTCTCATGAAACCTCTCTGTGAATATCTCCCAAGTGAGTGTATCAGGAACTAATCTGCATTTGTACTCTTCCTGTCTCCACCCAATGGAGGCTGTCCCTCTCAGAAGATGAACTGCAACACATGCTTTCAAGTTGCTCTCATAAGAACGCAACGTAAAGCACCTCTCAAGACTCAGAAGCCATGCCTCGGCCTCTACTCCATCTGTAGAACCTCCGAAGGATGGTGGTTGGAGGCGCATGACCTCCCTGATGAGATCCCCTGGATCTCGATGACCTCTCTCAAAATAAACTAGTTCCACTGCTGGAGGTGGTCCTGGCATATGCACTGACTCTGGCTCATTACCACCCTGACTCTCTATAGGAATTGGAGCTGGGCTCCTGCTTCGTTCTCTATCAACAGATCTATGACTCCCAGAGTCATGACTCCTAACCTGAGGGTTCTCTACTGGGATCCTTTCCTGAACAATGCCAATAAGATTCTGAATGGCTACTAAAATGTCATGGTTAGGTTCATTTGGCTGTTCGGGAGGTGCTCCTGGGTTCTCCTCTGGAACCGATGCCTCCCTCTCTACCTCATCATGTGCTATGCGCACACATCTAGGACCCCGTCCGCGCTTGCGAGCTTGTCGCGTCGTTGGAGGCATCCTAAGAGGAAATAAGATAAAACAATTAATTTATTTCTTTTAGAATTAATTCAATTAAACTTCAAAATTCCATTTAACAAAATAATTTTAAATATTCCAAGGTGAAACGTCAGTGAGTAAGGCTCCTAGTGTGGAAACCTTGCTCTGATACCAAAATGTCATGCCCAAAATTTAGGGCAAAAATGAAACAATTTTTTTTAAAAAACATACTAATTAATTAACAAGTTCACTCACACGACAAGCGTTATAGAAATTTTCATAATTAAATTCGAGCTAGTTCTGAGCTGAACCAAGCATCGATAGATTGTTAAATATTATTTGTGGAAAACTAACTGGTTTAATTTTATCTCCAAGAGATACCTAGTCATTAGGTTTATTATATCAATCAAGCTATAGGAATAGGAGAGGAAAGATTAATTTAATCTCCATTATGGCTATATAGCCTAACCAACCATTTTTAAATTTCTCTTTATTACTTGCTCCAAATTATAACCAGAATTATATAAATATATATATATATTTATATATACATATATATATATATATTTATAATTAAATACTTAATCCAAATTTTGACTAGAATTTATATATATACATATATATATATATCCATATATATATATATATAGATACATATATATATTACATATATTTTAAATATTTTAATTCTATTTCAAAAGCACATTAACTTTCTAAATATTAATCCATATTTCTCCAACCCTAATTAGGGTTCTATTTTCTTACATATATATTTACAATTCTAATTATCATATTATTTTTAAATTTCTTTGCCCTAGCCCCACCCGGGCTAGGGTTTAACCCATATTTTTTGAATAGAGAATTTTTTTGCTGGGCCAAAACCCCAAGGCGGCCATTTTTTATTGCAGGTTACAGATGAAGGAGGCGGGGAGGGCCGTGGCGCCACTGTGTGGGCGCACAGTGGGCGCTGCGGCGTCGCTAGTGCCTCCCCACTGTGTGGCCACACAGTGGCGGCCGTGGCCGTCCATTGTGTGTTCACACAGTGGGAGCCGAAGTGGCTCCACTGTGTGTGCACACAGTGGGCGCCGCGCGGCCCTCACTATGCGTACACACAGTGGGGTCCGCGTGGACCCAAAAACAATTCCCCCCTTTTCTTTTTTAATTTATTTTTAAAAAAAAATATATTATATATAAATATATATATATATTTATATTTATATAAATTTATAATCATAGTTAAAAGGGTGAAAATATTCCAATATATATTTATATATTTTTTTTTTTTAAAAGAAAAGATTTACATGCAACAATTTTAAACTAATATAACAAGGGAAAAGCATTAAGTTAATTCAGAAATATATATATATATATATATATATATATATATATATATATATATGATTAGTTTTCTTTTAATCAACACTAACTAAAAATGTAATTTAGAAATACATTTTAAGTAATACAATATACTTCTCTAGAATAAAAAGATTCATTGATTTTTCCTTTAATAAAATATTTACATAAAACATCTTTTTTTTTCTTTAAAATCCTTAAGATCTTTCAGCATAAATAAACTCCTATTTTGCCACAAGTAAAATACAGATAAAATTTAAATGAAATCTATTCTTTTTTTTTTTTTTCCATAATTCAAAGAAGCTTTTGCATACAACACAAAATAACTTTTCTTTTACTAAAAACCAGAAGTAGAAATAAAACAAGCTTTTCTTTTTTTTTAACAACTCAAGATATTCTACCAATTTACAGGATGTTTCTTTGTATAGCCACAACAATAAAACTTCAAGTCTATTTTCAATAATTACAACTTGCTTCTCTTTTCTATGAATGAGGCATACTTCTATAACAAATTTAAAACAAATATCTACAACTGAATTTAAGTATCTTCAATAATAATCTTCTGTGTCTTTTCATGGTTCCTATTCTCTTTCTCCTGACTTTCCTGCATAATAGAAAAACATAAATATGACCACGGAGTGGTCACCTCCCAGCCTACGCTAACTGGTAGCCACCCCCGAGCTCAGAGAACCAATTCCTAGATGGGTAACAAACAGGCAAACACATAGAAAGCAATGCATACAGATTTTCCAGACACATTCCCAACTTGGCTTTCACAGCACCACACTTTGGTGATGAACATTTTCAAAGGGTGGTAGTGGACCAATACCCTGAGGAGAACTGCAAGTATGAAATAAACAAGAAGCCACCTCATGGCACAATAATAATATCAAGAATCTCAACCCCTTATTCCTTATGCCCCCCCAAAGGCATTCTAGCCTTACATCCCTCCTTATGACCCCCAATGCACAAACAGGCCATGCAGCAAGGGTCACACAAAGATCCCTTGTGATCGCTCTCAAAGAGAGTCTCTCACTCGAGGGTTGTCACTGCTACCACCCTCAAGATCCTCTTCTCTCCCAAGAGTAAGAGATCTTGAGAAAACTCCCAAAACACAACAGTTCATAAAGCAAAAATACCAAAAGGTTTTCTAACACAAACTTTCAAGAACATAGATTTCTTACACCAGCAAACTTCCAGACATAAACAAGAAGAAGACATTAAAAGAATAACTGAAATGAACCTTAATCTGCCCAAAGGTATTATGATATTTGATGAAGAGCTGCCCAATCCACGAATCTTTTTCCTTCAACCCTTAATCAATCTTTCTATCCCATAAAATTATTTTCTTTTCAAATTTTCTCTTGTCTCCAAAAATGGAGAGTGGGTGATTACCCTCCAATTCTCAAAAATCTTGCTTAAGAAGCTCACTCTCAGAGTTCTCACAGGTTTCTAAAAACCAAAAAGGAAGAAAGCAAAAATGCAAAAAGACTCATTCCAAAAGGAAAAATCTTGATTAGATTTAACTTCTAATTTTCAATTTTCGCTCAACCCAAAAAAGCCAATTTTTAAAGCGTTAAAAAGATCATTATAAATTAGAAACTTGCCTAAAATTACCCCTAACCCCTAGGTATACCTTATGGGCTTTAGGAAACCCTATGAAACTACCCCTAGGTGTTCATTTAACCCATTTTAAACCCCTCTGAAGTTTATTTTCGGGTCAAACATAAGTTGACCACCCCAAATATTATATTCCCAAAGTATTTATGACAACACATTATTTTATTTAAGAAAACTAAAATTAAACACTTTCCCACCAAGAGACAAAATAAAACATTTAAATTTAAATCCACACATGTGTCAAGTGACACAAATAAAACACTTTTACAAAAATGAAACATGAAATTGTCTCTTGTGGTTTTTTTTTGCACAATAAATTTAAATAACACTTAACACTCATGCAGCATATACTGTTACGAATAAAATACAACACAAACGGGGTGTTGTCTCTCCAAATAGACAAACCTTGACTTACAAACATACATAAATCTAGGTTTGATTCTCCGTAATTTTCCATGGTCACATGGTAAATTTCCTGTGCATCTCAATTTACACATTAGTACTTCCAAATATCCATATATAATATAATTCAATAATATAACAATACACATCATTACTTGCATACAATTTTCATCTGCACAGATTGAATACATCTTTTATCAAGCAAATTCACATAAGCAATTTCATCCCAATTCACATAAACTAAACATACATCATAGTTCTATATTCAGAGTAAAGTCCTGCAAATTCAATAACGACATCTATCATTGCAATATCATCCTATCTAACAATCATGTAGTGTTCTATCTCATAAAGCATATAAGTAAATCATCAAATCATAGCAATGTTATCCAAATCTTGAAATCATATAAGTTCTAAGTCTCAAAATGCATCAAAATAAAGTATCCATAATAGTCTAAAATATAAAATCCACTAAATGTCAGACTGAGTCGAGGTGAGGCCTCACACTTAGTGCAGGGGTTGTAGCTTTTTTAGGTTGTAGCCTATAAATTATGCAAGGGTTGGTGCTCCTTGGGTTGGTGCCCTAAATTTTGTAATCAGAGTTTAAGTGTGAGGTTGGATTGGAGCAGAAGATCTCCAACATCTATTCTCACCGAGGTTTTTCTTACATTGGGTTTTCCTTGTATATATTTGGTGTTGTGTGATTTATTCTTGTGCATGTGTTATGTTAATGCTTTAGCAAGTCCTTTCACACACTCTACTTGCATTTTTTAAGTTATCGGATAGCACTCAGTTTGTTCTCTACTTTACCGATATCTTCTTTTGAATAAAATGAGTTCAAATCACTGATTCACCCCCTCTCAGTGATCCATTATGTTCAAAAAGTGGTATTAGAGCATAGGTATCCTATTTTGTCAAAAGTGTTCTCTAGTTTGTGTAGATCTTGTCAAGTGTTCACAATGGAAAGAAACAAATCAACCTCCTCAAAAGCTCCTATGTTTGATGGCATCAACTATGCCATTTAGAGTAGAAGAATGAAAACCTATTTTTCCTCTCTAGGTTGTGATGTATGGATGTCAATTGTGAATGGGTATACAATCCCTAATAATCCCCCTACTGATCTAGATGCTAAGAGGGAATATGAGAACAATGCTAAAGCTAAGAATGCCACTCTTAGTGGATTGCCTGATAAAGAGTTTGTCAAAGTTATGCATTTCTCTTCTACCAAGGAAAATTGGGATAAGTTGCAGAAGATATTTGAAGGTGATGCTAAAGTCAAGGAAGCCAAGTTGCATTCTTTGAGAGCTCAACTTGAGGGTTTGAAGATGAGAGATAAAGAGAAGATTGCTGACTATCTTCAAAGGGTTGATGAAACAACAAATACCATTAGAGGGCTTGGAGAAGAAATAAAAGATGAGGTGGTAGTGAAGAAAGTACTTAGATCTCTTACATCTAAGTATGATACAAAGGTCTCAACAATAGAAGAAGCAAAAGATCTGAAAGTATTCACAATGGATGAGTTGTATGGCTCCCTAATTGCTTATGAGATGAGGAATTCTGGTACTGATATTGTGAAGAAAGAAGCCGCATTCGGGTGAACTCACAAAGCTGGTTCCCACTTTTTGGTAAGTCCTAATTTTTGCTGAAATCATACATTTTTCAAAAAATATAATGATTTAAGCTTTAAGAGGTCCCATTTGAAGTAATTAATTGAAGAGAGTTAAATCAAAGGCTCTTAGATCAAAATTTCTTTGATAGAACCTCTCTACTTCTAAATCATACTTGCAATGGAGTCTCCTTTACATCTATCAAATGCTGATAAAAAACCAATTTTACATTAGCTTTTGGGGGGTCAAATTAATTCATTTAATTTTATTTTTTTAAGTATTTAGTCCATTATTATAAGCTTTCCAAATAGTATAATTTTTAATATATTTAATTTCACTAATATATTTTTATTTTATTTCTTATGAATGTAGGTTTTTCACTAAGCATGAACTTCTTTGTTCAATGCATTGGGAAAAATAGTAAAATAATTCAAATTTTTTTTGAAAAATATCTATGCACTAGGTTTTGATGTTTTCTTTCTAAAAAAAACTAAAAATTGAATTTTGATATATATAGAACAAGTTATGTGTTAAAACATACACCTATATCTAAATTATAATTAGTCTAACTTCACAACTTAATAAAATAAAAAGTATTCAACATATCAATATAAAACCAACTCCATGCTCTGGGTATTGATGTCACAAACCAAAATTTAAAAGAATTAAGTTTTTATCATTTATAAAAAAAAATTATACGTTTTGGGATACACATCACTCTTAAAAAATGTTGTTTGCTGTAAAATCCTACTTTTTGAGGGAGATGGAAAAATCAATAAAATTTTATTCAAATAAATTTTTAAAAAATATATTCATAATCTACAAACAAGATGTTAAAAATCACTAGTTTATATCATCTTTATATCATCTTCAAATTCTTAATGGTTTAAAAGTTATAGGTGTCGGAAAGTGGAGGTTTTTTTCAAAATATTCATCTAAGTGTCAAAGTTGGTCAAAAAGTGGGAACCAGTATTGTGAGTTCGGCCATTCAAGACATACAAAAAAGGAAAAGAAGAATCTACTCATGATGCAACCGGTGAAGACTCTGATGACATCATGAAAAATTTTGTCAGAAAACTCAAGACAGGTTCAAGCAAATACAAAGGCAAGCTACCTTTGAAATGTTTCAACTGTGGAAAGATTGGACATTTTGCTTCTGAATGTCCTTATGGTGATAAGAATGAAGATGATCAATCAAGCAGTAGCAGATCATATGGTAAGGATATGAAGAAAAATGTCTACTGACATGGTAGAAGAGGATACCAGAAGTAGAGAAGTCTTTACACACATGCAAATGATAGCATAGATGAGCAAAGTGCCTAAGATGACTGTTATAGTGGAGATGAAGTCAAAGCAAACCTTTTTAGAGCTCAAGAGGTTCTAGTACCTGAAGAAGGAGAAGAGGAAGAGAAAGAAGGTGAAGTATATCTTGAAGCAAAACTCATTAATTCCTTCGATGAGCAAAGAAAACAAGAAGAGAGTTGAAGAATATAAAAAGGGCTACAGCTGAAGAACAAGAGTTGTTCGAACAATCTCTTGAAGAGTCCAAGAAAACTATTGCAGATCTAAAACTCCAGTTGGAAGAGGCCAAGAGGATGTGTGAAGTTACTAGTACTAGTATGAGTGAAAAGGAAAAGGAACATCAGAATCTGGAAGCAGAAATAATGAAACTCCAGAAGGACTTAGAGAAAAGTCAGGAAGAAATAAAAGTGAGAAGAAAATATGAAGGCAACACTGAAGCTATGGACAAGATGCTGAGCAAAAAAAGGAAATCCAAAGATACCGGTGACCTAGGTTTTCAAAAAGGTCAAAGTTCAAATAGAAAAGACACATTCAATAAGGAAATACAATTCACTTCTTCAAATTAAGGTGAAGAGGAGAAGACATTCACAGTGGGAAAGGATACCGACAAGAAGACATATGCAGATGCTGCTAGAAACCGCTACACAAACCGATATGCTCAATCAATGAACCACAGACCATACTCAATGCATCGACATGTAGATCCAAGGAGAAATATGAGTACTAATCATGAAGGATTCACAAGGGTTAGCAGCATGAAAGGAAGACCCCTGGTGAGGCAGTTGTTTGCAAGTTCAAGACAACCTAACCGGTATGTTCCAAATTTTCATGGTTATTATCACTGGTGCAATAAGTTTGGTCATAGAATGGCAGATTGTAGGAAAATAAGTGTCAACCCTAGTTTTGAGAGTAGAAACTCATTTTCTACATTACAAAGTACAAATTTCATATGTTATAATTGCAATGAGTTTGGTCACAAGAGTTATGAATGTAGGAGTAATATGCAAATGTCCTACAAGAATGTATTGAGTACATCTTTTAGTACTAATGTGAAATGCTATAAGCTCAAAATTTTGGTCACATAGCAAGGCACTGTCACCTGAGGACTGACAAGAAAAAGAGAGTTGTATCGAATGAGAAGTTGGAAACAAAACTGGAACACAAAGTGAAAGAAGAGGAAAAGAAAGAAGAGAAACCTGTTTGGGTAGAGAAGGAGAGAAACAAGACAGAGTCTAGCCTGATTGTGTAGATTGCTCTACATGCTGAAAGGAGGAACTTATAGGTAATTGATAGTGATTTCTTAAATCACATGACTGGAGATAAGAAAAATTTCATCAAGCTTGATGATTGGAATGGTGGTTCAGTCTGGTTTGGTGACAACTGCTCCATCAAGATCAAAGGTCGAGGTACACTGAATATTGATGGAAAAATCGAGACTCATGATGTGTACTATGTGGAAGGTTTAAAGCATAACCTGTTGAGTGTAAGTCAGATGTGTGAGAAAGGGTAGAAGTTCTCATTTGACTCTACTAGTTGTCAGATAAGAAATCAGAGTACCGATCAGGTGGTAGCATAAGGAAAGAGAACAAAGGGAAATGTATACAACTTGAAGGGATGCTATGAGTCCCAATGCATGATGGGATAGGTTGATGAAAGTTGGTTGTGGCACTGGAGATTGGGCCATGTGAGTTTTGATAATTTGGTTAAGATAAGAAAGAATCCATGTGTGAGAAACATACCTCAGAACATAAAACTAGCAAGTACATTTTGTGATGAATGTGTCAGAGGTAAGAAAGCAAAGGTCAGCTTTAAAACAAAGGAATATAACACCTCAAGACCTTTGGAGTTGATACATACAGACTTATGTGGGCCAACAAGGACAAGAGCATTGGTCGGTGAAAGGTATTTCATGATACTTATAGATGACTACTCAAGAATGACTTGGGTAACCTTCCTGCATGATAAGCCACAAGAATTTGAGAGGTTCAATATTTTCAGGAAGATGGTGGAAAATGAAAGTGGATACCAGATAAAATGCTTAAGATCAAACTGGGTGGAGAATTCTCTTAAAATGAGTTTGTTGACTACTGTGAGAGACATGGAATCTGAAGATAGTACTTAGCTACAAGGACACCTCAACAAAATGGGGTGGTAGAGAGGAAAAATAGGACAGTGAAGGAGATGGCCAGGACAATGTTAAATGAGGCCAACATATCGGATATATATTGGAAGGAAGCAGTTCATATTGCTTTCTACACTTTAAACTAGGTACAGTTAAGAGCGAATAGTAGAATAACCCCTTATGAGTTATGGAATGAAAGGAAACCATCACTCAAACACTTCAGAGTATTTGGAAGTAAGTGCTTCATCAAGAGAGATGTTGATGGATTGGAAAGTTTTGATTCCTGGAGTGATGAAGGAATTTTCTTGGGATACTCAGCCAACAGTAAAGCCTACAAATGCTACAACAAGAGATTAAGAAGAGTGGTTGAGAGTGTAAATGTGAGAATAGATGAAGACTCACATAGAGGAAAATTTGCACCTACACCCTACATTGATGAGTCAGATGTTGAATATGAGGAACAATATAACAATGAGCCAGTAGAAGATGTACTAAACAAGATTCCCAATCGGTATGTGCAAAAGAATCATCCAAAAGAATAGATCATAGGAGATAGGAATGAAGGTGTGTAGACCAGAAGGAGATTAGCTCAGGAAGGTGAGCAGGTAAATTTCTGTCTCATGACTAAAGTAGAGCCCAAAATTTTTGATGATGCTAGCTAAAGTAAGAAGTGGGTAGATGCCATGGATGAAGAATTGAGACAAATTGAGAAAAAATAGACTTGGGAACTTGTTCCTAGACTAGCAGACAAGAATGTCGTAGGTACCAAATGGTTCTATCAGAACAAGATGAATGAAGAAGGTAAGATAGTCCAAAATAAAGAAAGGTTAGTTTGAAAAGGGTATGCTCAAGTTGAAGGTATTGACTTTGAAGAAACCTTTGCACTGGTTGTGAGGTTCGAGGCAATAAGAATGTTTTTAGCCTTCTCAACCTATAAGGGATATAAGGTATATTAGATAGATGTAAAATATAATTTTCTCAATGGCAATCTTGAAGAAGACATGTATATGGAACAACTGTAAGGGTACTCATTGCATTAAGATGAGATTTTTGTATGCCGATTGAAGAAAGCCTTGTATGGTTTGAAGCAGGCTCCCAGAGCATGGTATTTCTGGTTAGACAATTACTTGAAGGAGCAAGGGTTCTGGAAAGGGAATGCAGACAACAACTTGTATGCCAAGATAAATGGAGATCACATGATTATAGTTGTTGTGTATGTGTAATGCCTTGCTAGGAACCCCAAAGGAAAAACCCACAAGGGTGAAACAATATTTTTTTAAAATGTATATAAATCATAAGTGCATTTACACAACATGCATGATAACACAAGCGAAAGACATACACCAGAATTCCTTAAGGGTTACCAACGAAGAATTAACTTCAAGAATAATTTTCGCAACATCAAAATTCCACGTATGCATCATTGACTCAATGATCACAAGAAGCCATAAGCAAATAAAGATTCATCATAGAAAGATTGAAAGGATACAATATAATCTCCACTTCAATAAGCATTTACTAACATCATCAAGGAAACTTGATAAAAACATCCAAACATAGGATTACATTGCTCTTTCAATACATAGCTTCTCAATAAACATATAAGGATAGATCTCATCCAATTACAAGATTACATAAGATCAATATTAAAATGATACAATGACCACATAGGTCTACAAATACCAATAATCTCCAAAAGATGAGATGATGCATGAGTCACGAACCACAAGAACACCTCCGAAGCCAATCCTTGCATGAAGGCACAAATTCGAACATCCGATGGGAAGTGGCACTACCACCTGACCATGCAATTCCCAAAAGGAATCACCCCACCATGCTAGGAGATAGCTGAGGACCCTCAAACAAGCATAAACATGACATGGTTGACAAAACAATACGACTCCATGACAGCACAATAAGACTCCACAAGAATCTAGGTGACTCAACTTCACAAACACAAGTGAACTGACATCACAAAACACAAGTGAACCAAATGAGAGAGTGTCATCGCATAGCTTAAGATGGTTACCCTGGTACAGATTCCATAGGTCCCAACTCACTATTCTTGTAACCTCTCCTGACCATCTAGCTCCAACTAAGTCTTATGTAGACCCTACCATCCTTTCGTGAAGACAAGGTGGTTGGTTTTCCATTCCTAGCCTTCTTAGAACATTATGAGCCTTGTACTAGCACTCACCTATGCACGAGGTACAATTATCTTTATTAATGTTATGATACTACCCACCTAATCATTTCATTAGATTACTAGTTATTATCTGACTTTCGCTGGGTCGTAATGCCTACCACTTTGGGTGCAACCCCCAAGTGAAAGCCACTCTCTCAAAGGACACTACACAAGCATGGTCACTCCCCGAGGACCCTATGGCGAAGCAGACAACCATAACACCACTATCAGAAACAAGTGGTCAAACAAGGACATATCGACTCTTGGCTAACCATAAGGCAAAGACACTACATGGTTATGACAATGAAGCCAACATATATCACTTGGTCAAAGGTACCAATTACACCACCATAGGATGACTGAACCACAGACCAAAATATCACAATACACACTTGCAAGGACAGCTAAATACATCAAATCCGCTCTCAGACAATCTTTTAGAATATCAGCATCATAAGCACTTGCAACATCATTGATTGAAATTAAATATAACACTCTTGCAACAGTCACATTATTCAATTCCCAAATCAATATTCCATGAAGAATGAAATCCACATTTAAACATACAACCTGTTATAACATGAATTCCAAACAGGCATTTAAATCATTTTCAGAATATATCCAAATCTACCAATTTGAATCTCTAATTCATGCCTTGATTTCCAATGGTAAAAGTATTAACCACATAATAAAAATCACATGAAAACCACATTACATCACACAAAACCACTTTAAACATTCCATTTATAAAGTTTAAGTTCTTAACACAAACTGGTTTTGGAGACTGGTAAAGGCTCCAAGCAAAACGGGGTCAAGAAAACCTGTGGGTGTGCTGCTATCAGGCAACAGACACCGGTTACTGGGTATGCTGCTACCACTGGTAACACTACCGCTACCAACCAGTAATACTACCACTTCAAACTGGTAGCACTTACCACTTTGAATCGGTAACACTCACCACTTTGAACCGGTAACACTTACCACTTCAAACAGGTAACACTTACTAGTGAAAACCGGTAAAGATTACCACTTCAAATCGGTAAAGCTTACCACTGCAAACCAGTAAAGCTTACTTCTTCAAACCGGTAAAGCTTACCACTGCAAATCGGTAAATCTTACCACTTCAAACTGATAAAGCTTACCACTACAAACTGGTAAAGCTTACCACTTCAAACCGGTAAAGCTTACCACTACAAACCAGTAAAGCTTACCACTTCAAACATTCCACTTCTAGAATTATTTCATGGGCACACACATACATTGCCAATTTCCAGAATTTCAAGGGACGGTTTACCAGCAAGGTAAATGGTGAAATAAAGATACTGGAAGGAATAGCTAGACAAAAAAAGACATAATAGAAACAAGAATGCACCCAACAAGCCCAATCTAAAATTCTTTCTTTCAAAAGAAGAGGTAAATAAATAAATTGATTTCCAAGAACAAAACACACAACAGATAGAGAAATGAACCATTTCTTTCGTAAATGCAACCATATGATATAGATTTCACAAAACCAGTAGTAATAAACACTAATTCTTTGATTTCATTCATTCTACAAACATCTACAGGAAGATTGAACAAATTTCCATGCACAGGAAGAAAACTAAAAATTACAAAACAAATTCAAAACAAGAAGGAAACCTCCAACCTTGAAGCAATTAGCAAGCAAAAGGGATGAAGAAAATCCAGTCTTGCAGCCAGGTCGAATTTCCAGCTCCTCCAGGAAGTTTTTCCAGAATTTTTCTCTCCAAAATTCTCTTCTTCTCCTGCCGTGAATCTCTAGAATGGATGCCCCCAAAATATCTTTTAACCCAAGCTTCTAGGTTAAAGTTTTTCATCCAATCAAATTTAAATATTTTAAAACTAAAAGGCAATTAGATTTATTTCTTTTCCAAAATAAAATAATAATTCTTTCCAACAATTAAAATGAAAAGAAAAAGTCAAATGAAAAAACAAAAAGGAAAGCTTTTATTAATTTCTTTTTCCAAATTACTTTCTTCCAAAATAGACATTTTACCTTTTTAAATGGCTAGGCAATTTATTTATTTCACAAAAATATCAATGCAACCTTAAACAATAAATTAAGCTATTTTAACCATTTAATCTAGCAATCATTAATTTAAATACATAATAATCGCAAAGCATATTAATTAAATGATTACACCAACATAAGATATCATCATCCATTTAAATTAAATAATCATTTAAATAAACAAAACACGCAAAACCAAGACAGATCAAATGATGACTCTCAAATGACCAAACCAAGGCACCATGACATGCATAATAGCCAAACGGGGAAATACAACCGACTGACAACACTCACATGTGCATAACTGTAGTCAAGCTAGGGTACAACAACTATCTCCTCTACTCCCAGTGGATATATAAGGCATGCTCAGACTTGTGAAACTAGGTGGAGTCAATACCTCGTACCTTCCTGGTACTAGTACCTACAATGTTCTGTACCAAAGAACCACACGTGCATATAGACCAATATATATATATATATATATATAGACACGGTAAACATGCCGATGAAGGAGAATCATGATGTTCCCTGTCTCACAAGAGTGAGTGAAGGAAGTCATCCTCTCGCATCCCAATACACTTACAAACATGCAACATATAAATAACGCATCGCAATAGAAGGGAAAAGTGTTAGTCCATGATAATGATCCATAAAATAACATTAATCATAAGCACTGAAATACTACATAAAATAATACACCATAAATCCAGACAAAGCATGGAATAACATCGCATAATATCCAAATCAAAATACAATAATGTTCCATAGAATAGTCACTGAAGTAACTCAAAACATACAAAAGAGGCTGATCGAGGAGGGGTACTACATCCTCCCCCCCAAGCCTAGGCTTACTCTTGGAAGCCTAAAACAGATAAGAATAAAGCTCTCTCATCTTCGCTGCATCTTCCCAAGTCATAGAGGACTCATCACTAGGGTCCCATAGGACCCTTACCTACTCGATGGTGTGACCCCTGAGGGTCAAATCTCAATGTTGAAGGATGCGCATAGGCTCCATGGATAGCTGCCCATCCTCATCCTACAAAGTGTTCCAATCAAGAACATGGGTCACCTCACAACAATAAGGATGAAGAATAGAAACATGAAAAACATCATGGATGCGAGATAGACTTGGTGGCAAGGCAAGATGGTACGTAGCAGGTCCTATCCTCTCAAGGATCTCAAAAGGGCCTACAAAGTGAGGTGCCAACTTAGAACCCTTTCCATAAAAGATCAGACTCTTTCGTGGATGCACTCTCAAGAACACATGGTCACCAACCAAAAACTAGCGATCGACTCTATGAGCATCGGCATACTTCTTCTGCCTATCCTGGGCAGCAACCAAATGCCTACAAATCTACTCAACCTACCGCTCCATCTCACGAAGCAAATCCAGGCCTAAACACACCCTATCCTCCAACCAATCCCAACTCAAAGGAGTATGGCAAGGATGACCATACAATGCTTGGAAGGGCGACATGCCTATAGAGCTGTGATATCCATTATTATAAGCAAACTCCACAAGGCAAAGATATTCCTCCCAGCATGACTGCTGATCCATAACATACATGTGAAGCATGTCCTCCAAGACCTGATTCACATGCTCAGTCTGGCCATCAGTCTCTAGGTGATAAGCTAAACTGAAGTTCAACTGGGTCCCCAAAGCATGCTGAAGCGAGGTCCATAAGGCTGATGTAAAGACAGGGTCTCTATCAGAAATGATCTGCCTTGGGATCCCATGCAAACTCACCACATCTTCTAAGAAGACTCATGCCACCACTGTTGTAGTATAAGAAGATCGAATAGGAACAAAATGAGCAACTTTGGTCAATCTATCCACAATGACCATGATGGCATCATGACGCTGTGAAGAAACAAGCAACCCTACTATGAAATCCATGGAAATGATATCCCATTTCCAATCTGATATCAAATTTGGCTGTAAAAGCCCTGTAGGGTGCTGATCCTCTGCCTTCACCCACTGACATCCCAAACACTTGGACACAAAATCAGAAATGTCACATTTCATACCAGCCCAATGATATATCTGTCTAAGATCTGCGTGCATCTTCTTGACACCAAGGTGTGCTGAATAAGGTGCATGATGGGCCTCAGTCATGATCAAAACATGAAGGCCCTCTAAATGAGGTACATAGATCCATCCAAGATGTCTAAGAAGACCATCTGACTCAAGAGTATATCTAGAAAATCTACCCTCCAATGGGCTTCCAAACTCCACCACAGCTCTAACATCCTGATACCAAGTGTCTTGAGGAAGAACTCCAAGAATTCTCTCACTCAAGTCCACACCAAGGGAAAATGCTGCAACCTCATGCTGCCTACGGCTCAAAGCATTTGCCACCACATTCTCTTTCCCCTAGATATAATGAACCTCAAAATCATACTCGCAGAGGAATTCCATCTATCTTCGTTGTTGAGCATTCAAGTTCGATTGCGTGAAAATGTACTGCAAACTGCGGTGATCACTATGCAGCTCAAACTGACACCCCAATAGGAAATGTCTCCAATGAACCAATGCATGCACTACAATTGCCAACTCCAAGTCATGAATTGGATAGTTCAACTCATGATCCTTGAGTTTGAGAGACTCATAGGAAACCACACGTCCATCTTGCATAAGCACTGCACCTATACCTTCCAAAGAGGCATCTGTGCATACCATGAAATCTTTGGATGGGTCAGCAAATGCCAAAATTGAAGCACTAACAAGGAGTTCCTTCAAGGTATGAAAAGTCAATTCACACTTCTTTGTCCAAACAAACTTCTTCCCTTTCCTCTGAAGAGAAGTAATCGGATGGCCTATCTAAGAAAAGCTCTGAACAAAGCGATGGTAATATCTAGCCAAAACAATGAAACTACAAACTTTAGAAACATTGGTCGGTGCTGGCCAATCAACAATGGCTTGGATCTTAGAAGGATCCATGGATACACCTTCTCCCAAAACTATATGACCAAGATAGCCCACCATTGACTGGAAGAAATCACACTTTGCTAGATTCACAAAAAGTTGATTCTCCCTCAAGCACTACAATACCTAATGCAAGTGACCCTCATGCTCTTCCCTGGATCTAGAATAAATCAATATGTCATCCAAGAACACAAGAACAAAGTGGTCAAGGTAGGTGCGAAAAACCCCATTCATAAGACTCATGAACACTGAAGGCGCATTTGTCAACCCAAATGGCACCACTGTGAACTCATAGTGACCATAACGAGTACGAAACACCATCTTATGAATGTTGGCATCATGAATGCACAATTGATGATACCCAAACTTTAGGTCTATCTTAGAGAACACCTTGGATCCCTTCACCTGATCAAAGAGATCATCAATCCGAGGCAATGGGTATCAGTTCCGAATGGTTACCTTATTCAACTGTCAATAATCAATGCATAATCGAAGAGAACCATCCTTCTTCTTGACCAAGATAACCAGTGCACCCCAAGGAGAAACACTAGGGTGAATGAATCCCTTGGCCAACAACTCCTCAACTTGCAACTTCAACTCACTCAACTCCTGAGTAGTCATCCGATATGGTGCTCTCAAAATAGGTTCCGCTCTAGGAACCAAGTCAATGTGAAAATCTATGTCTCGTTTCAAAGGCATACCAGGAATATCCAAAAGAAACACATCTACATACTCTCAAAGAATAGGGTGACCATCAAAAGTGATTTCTTTACTCTCTCCCTCATCCACATCCTCAAGAGAAACTGCAAAAAGTTGACACCCTTGATGCATGCACTGCCTAAGTTGCATAGCGGAAATCATAAGTAAGGATATCGATCGCTGAACTCCAACAATCCCCACTCTTCTGTCATGGTCATCTACACACTCTACTATCTTCTGACAATAGTCTACATGAGCGCTATGAGATGATAACCAATCCATCCCCAACACAACTCCATAGGACCCCAAAGCAATGACTCGAAGGTCCACTGAAGTGACAAAGGGTCCTAAGTCCAACTCACAGGTGGGAACGAAGGCATCAACAAACACTCACACACTGGTAGCCAACTCTACTTGCCACCTATCTGCCTGCTTAGCAGACACGAGCCCGCACCACTCCATAATGGATGAAGAAATAAAAGAATCTGAAGCACCAGAATCAAAAAGTACAGAGATAGGGGTACCACGCAACACACCTATGGTCTCAATCATAGTACTCTAATGCTCAGCCTGTTGGTATTTTGGTATGGTTTTGTCATTGATGTCAAACACCTACTGAATACACCTACTTTGGAGATCTAGCAACATTCACCAGCAAGCAGTAATCTGTGCAACAGTTACTATTTTATGATTCACCAACAGGATATATTGTTCACTGGTACCTGGAATGACATGGAAGACACTTGGTAATGTCGAAGACATCATGTGGACACTTTATTTTGAAGTAATAATCATTGGTATATTCATATTTGCATATTTGCTTTTACTGGAAAATAGGTCCAAGTTATCTAGGGTTACACCGATAGGTTTATCTTTTCTAGATCAGCATGGCATGCTATGGAGATGATTTATTATTGTTGTAAATGCATTAAGCTGACATGTTTAATCAGTTATTGCATCGGATATTATATTATTTGTAAAATGTTTTTATTGTAATATCTTGTAGAGCTGACCTACTAAAATTGGTCTTAGGGTATGGTATAAATGTAACATCTTATTTGTAAAGATCAAGTGTAAAATGTGAAAAAGATTTAAGTGAAGGTATATGCGAGATCAAGCAGAGGCATACACGAAGACATCATTTGAAGGTGAAGTTAGGTTTTTGTAGAAGCATATCAGCATTACACCGGTACTGAATCTAGCATATGAAGATGCTATTTTGTGCAGTACATTGTTATTGGATTTAACCATCCAACTGTAGTCAATGTGACTCCCATTTGTGATTGAGCAGTGAGCTCTAGGCTATTGGCCTTTCTGCATGTGTAGACCCCTTTTGTACACTTACTATCTGCAGCAGTATCATCTGATTTTGGGTAAGGTTTCCCACTATGTTTTTTCCCCTTATAGGGTTTCCACATACAAATATTGGTGTCATGTGTTGTGGATGACTTTATGTTTATGTTTCATGCATTAATCCTTACTGGTATAGCGATTTATTGTTAACATTGTCTACTGACATACTTAACTGGTTTACTGACATTAAGCATTAAGCTGGTTAATTATTTTTTGGCTTGAATTTATTAGACAACTGATTCACCCCCCCTCTCAGTTGTCTCTGAGACTTAACAATTGGTATCAGAGCCTAGTCCTCTTTTTGTAGAAGTTTAACAACTTGAGGAGATCCAATGTCTACTAATTATTTCAGGAAGGACAGTCCTAAACTTGATGGAACCAACTATGGGATATGGAAGATCAGAATGGAGACACATCTGAATTGCATTAGTAAAGACATCTGGGAAGTTACTAAGAATGGTTATACTGTTGTTGTAGCTGGTCGGACTACTCCAACCACCTTAGCCAAAGATGAAGAAAATGATTGCTAAGCAAGTGAAGCACTCTTGAGCGCATTATCAAATCAACAAATCATGGGATTATCAGATAGGTCTACTGCTAAAGCTATTTGGGATCACTTGGAAACATTGAATGAAGGAGATTCCACAGTCAAAATTGCAAAACTTGAAAGCTTCCGAGTTAGGTATGAACATCTGAAAATGGAAGAAGATGAAAGGATTTCTACTTTTATGGAAAGAGTAAATGAAATTGTTTTGGGTATCAAATGTTGTGGAGGAACCTTGAGTGAGGATGAGATTGTTTCAAAAATCTTAACAGGTTTGCCACCGGCATATAAAATGAAGGTTACTACTATAAATGAGTTGAGAACAACGCCAGTAACTAAGGATACATTGATTGGAAAACTTTCAGCTTTTAAAATTGAGGAATTTGGTCCTGTTGCTACTATAAAGACTAATTTGGCCTTTAAAGCATCAACATCATCTACTCCATCATTTGACAAATTAGACTGGAGAGCCTTTTATGCAAGAGAACTTGAAGAAACCAGAAAGGAGAATGAAGAGATTGAAGAGCTTGAAGCACTTTTTGCAAGAAAAATGCCAAAAGGTCCAATTGGAAGTAAGTATGAAGGTAAAGCACCCTTTAAATGTTTTAACTGCAATAAGATTGGTCATATGGATTCAAGATGCCCTAATAGACATGCTAGACTAAGAGAAGAAGATAGAAGAACATACAAGCCTAATCTTGAATATCAGAGATACAAATTTAAGAAGAACAAAGATAAATCTTGTTACATTGCTGATGAAGGTGTGACTGATGATTTTGATGAGGATCCAATAGACAATGGATGGGTTTTTGTTTCTATAATAGAAGATCAATCGACACCTATTGCTCAACCGGTAGAATAAGCCCTAGTAGCTAAAGTTGAATCAAAGGATGAATGGATTATTGACTCAGGATGCTCACATCAAATGACTGGAGACAAAGGTAAATTCTTGAACTTTCAAGAATACAATGGAGGTTTAGTAATATTTGGAGATGACAAAGCCCATTCAATCAAAGGTAAGGGTTCAATATCTCTTGATGGTAAATATAACACTGACAATGTCTACTATGTTGAAGGATTAAAGAATAATCTTTTAAGTGTTGGTCAATTAGTTGAGAAAGGTTTTCAGTTACAATTTAAAAATGGAAAATGTAAAATCATGAATAGAACTGGTTTGGAAATTGCAACCGGTAATCAGACTAGAGGTAATATCTTTCATTTCAATAACAGTGAAAAGGCATGCTTAATTACACATTTAGATGAAAGTTGGTAATGGCATAAGAGACTATGTCATGTAAACTTTGATTGCATGATAAAAATCAGTACTTCTAAGGCAGTTAGAGATCTACCTAAAATTGTGAAACCTCATAACACAATTTGTAAGGAATGTCAATTTGGAAAACAAGTTAGAGCTAGTTTCAAAAGTATTCTAGAAAAATCCAATAATGCTCTTGATTTAATTCATACTGATTTATGTGGTCCAGCTAGAACTAAAAGCTTACAAGGTGATAGATATTTTATGCTAATTATTGATGATTATTCTAGAATGTGTTGGGTTACTTTTCTTAGAGAAAAATTAGAAGCACTTGGGAAGTTCAAACTATTCAAAGCAATGGTTGAAAATGAAACCGGTAAGAAAATCAAATGTTTAAGATCAGATCAAGGAGGAGAATTCACATATAAGGATTTTAATACATTCTGTGAAGTGAATGGAATCAAAAGACAATTATCAGCACCTCGGACACCACAGCATAATGGAGTTGTTGAAAGGAAAAACTGAACTATCTTGGATGCAGCAAGAAGTATGTTATCAGAAGCAAATCTACCACATGTGTATTGGAGAGAGGCAGTAAGCACTGCTATCTATACATTCAATAAAGTTCACATCAAAGGTGAAACCAGTAAGACCCCTCATGAACTATGGTTTGGTAATATTCCTACTCTTAAGTATTTCAGAATTTTTGGAAGTAAATGTTATATTAGAAGAGATGAGTATATTGGCAAATTTGATCCTAGAAGTGATGAAGGAATATTTCTTGGTTATTCATCTAAGAGCAAGGCATATAGATGTTTTAATAAAAGATTGCAGAAAATTGTTGAGAGTACAAATGTAAAGATTGATGAACAATTTAGAGGAACTTCAAGGTATATAGACTCTAAACTGGAAACAGAAGTTATGACAAATGAACCTACACTGAATCCACCGATATAGAATGAAGATCTAGTTACCCCGATATCATCAAAAGATTCCATAGTAATTGAAGAACAACAACAAACAAAGACACCCTAGTATGTAAGACTAAATCATTCTGAAGATCAGATAATTGGAAACAAATTTAAAGGAGTTATGACAAGAGGAAGATTGGCAAGTGAAGAGGTATGTCTTATTTCTCAAATTGAACCATCATCTATCAATGAGGCATGTGAAGATAAATTTTGGATTAAAGCTATGGAAGAAGAATCAGGACAAATTGAGAAAAATAATACTTGGACATTAGTTCCCTGGCCTAAAGATAAAAATGTAATTGGAACCAAATGGGTATTTAGAAACAAACTTAATGAAGATGGAAAAGTTGTCAGAAATAAAGCAAGACTAGTGTGTAAGGGATATTCTCAGAAAGAAGGAGTTGATTACAATGAAACCTTTGCACTGGTAGCTAGAATTGAGGCAGTTAGATTATTCTTGGCTTTTGTAGCTCACAAGGATTACAAAGTTTATCAAATGGATATTAAATGTGCATTTTTGAATGGAGATCTTGAAGAGGAAGTTTATATTGAACAACCTGATGGATTTTCTTTGACAGATGACAATGATATGGTTTGCACATTAAGAAAATCTCTGTATGGATTGAAACAAGCCCCAAGAGCTTGGTATGCAAGATTGGATAAGTATCTTTTAAAGATTGGTTTTACTAAAGGAAATGCAGATAGAAATTTATATTACAAAGTAACTAATGATGACATCTTGATTATTGAAGTATTTGTTGATGATATAATCTTTGGAGGAGAAGATGGATTATGTAAAGAATTTTCTCTTGAAATACAACAAGAATTTGAAATGTCTATGATTGGAGAAATAAAATTCTTTTTAGGACTACAGATTGTACAAATTGATAAATGTATATTTTTGAGTCAATCTAAGTACTTGAAAGAACTACTTAAGAAATTTGGGATGGAGAACTCTAAACCGGTAAGCACACCTATGACTACAAATGATAAATTATCTCAAAAGGATGAATCTACACCTATTAATCCAACTATATACAAATCTATGATAGGAGGTCTATTGTATTTCACACAAACCAGACCTGATATTATGAATGCAGTATGTATTGTTTCTAGATTTTAGAGTAATCCTAAGGAAAATCATGAATCAGCAGTGAAAAGGATTTTTTGGTACTTACAAGGCACAAAAAATCTTGGATTATGGTATCCTAAAGATGAAAATTTTGATCTATGTGCATATACAGATGCAAATTGGGTAGGAGATGTGGATGATAGAAAAAGCACCACTGGAGGAGAATTCTTTCTTGGAAAGAGATTAGTTTCTTGGTCAAGTAAGAAACATAGTTGTACATCTTTATCAATAGTAGAATCAGAATATGTTGCAGCAGCAACAAACTGTACATAGGTACTTTGGCTTAAGCAAATGTTGAAAGACATAAAGATAAAATGCAAGGAACCTATTACTATATACTGTGATAACACCACAACAATTGATATATCTAAAAATCTGGTATTACATTCTAAAACAAAACATGTTTCTATCAAACTAAATTTTCTAAGGGAAAAAGTTGAAGAAAAAGAGATAAAAGTAGTTTATGTGAATACTAAAGAACAACTTGCAGATATTTTCACAAAACCTTTGCCTAAGGAAATTTTTGAGTATCTCAGAGATCAGCTTGGAGTCATACCACCACCGGTAGAGACTTAGACAGTTGATGATTATCATCAATCAACAGAATTAAATGGACAAATCTTTTATTCTGGTATTTGATGAGGAAGCTACTTCTCAGGGGGAGTAGTTGGTATATTGAATTGATTGGTATTTTGTATGAACTTGACTTTTTGTGACTTTGGCATTTGATGTCAAAGGGGGAGAGATATCTATGGAAAAACACATTATCTTTTTGGTAAGAAAAAGAGATTTTAGGGGAGATATTTTGAAAAACACATTTAAGGAGAAATTGGTATGAAAGATTGGTATTGTTACTCCCAGGGGGAGAAATGGAGATTGTTGGCTTTTGTATTTGGCATTTCTATTTTGGCACTATGATGGTTTTTCCATCTTGTGTTGCCATCAATGCCAAAGGGGGAGATTGTTGGTATTTTGGTATGGTTTTGTCATTGATGTCAAACACCTACTAAATACACTTACTTTGGAGATCCAACAACATTCACCGGCAAGCAGTAATTTGTGCAACAGTTACTAGTATATGATTCATCGGTAGGATATATTGTTCACCGGTACCTGGAATGACATGGAAGACACTTGGTAATGTCAAAGATAGCATGTGGACACTTTATTTTGAAGTAATAATCATTGGTATATTCATATTTGCATATTTGCTTTTACTAGCAAATAGGTCCAGGTTATCTAGGGTTACACCGACAGGTTTATCTTTTCCAGATCAGCATGGCATGCTATGGAGATGATTTATTATTATTGTAAATGCATTAAGCCGACATGTTTAATTGGTTATTGCATCGGATATTATATTATTTGTAAAATATTTTTATTGTAATATCTTGTAGAGCCGACCTACTAAAATTGGTCTTAGAGTATGGTATAAATGTAAGATCTTATTTGTAAAGATCAAGTGTGAAATGCGAAAAAGATTTAAGTGAAGGTATATGTGAGATCAAGTAGAGGCATACATGAAGACATCATTTGAAGGTGAAGTTAGGTTTTTGTAGAAGCATATTAGCATTACACTGGTACTGAATCTAGCATATGAAGATGCTATTTTGTGCAGTACATTCTTATTGGATTTAACCATCCAACTATAGTCAATGTGACTCCCATTTGTGATTGAGCAGTGAGCTCTTTGCTATTGGCCTTTCTGCATGTGCAGACCCCTTTTGTACACTTACTATCTGCAGTAGTATCATCTGATTGTGGGTAAGGTTTCCCATTGGGGTTTTTCCCCTTACAGGGTTTCCACGTACAAATATTGGTGTCATGTGTTGTGGATGACTTTATGTTTATGTTTCATGCATTAATCCTTACCGGTATAGCTATTTACTATTAACATTGTCTACCAGCATACTTAATTGGTTTACTGGCATTAAGCATTAAGTTGGTTAATTAGTTTTTGGTTTGAATTTATTAGACAATTGATTCATTCCCCCCCTCTCAGTTGTCTCCGAGACCTAACAATCTGGTGGTCATCCACTGCTGCAAAAAATCTATGGGATCTACCTACATCCCCCACTGTTAGCTCTGATGTGGCTTGCCTCTGACTAACTAACTAATGCGAATGTCGAGGACACTAAGCGGCCTTGTGGCCAAACTGACCACAAGTAAACCAAGCTCCACTACTAGGTCCTCTACTCCCAGACGGTCCACTAGACTTCTGAAAGCTCTGCCCACTAGGGGCCTGAGATTCTCCTTGAGAAGACTGTCTTGGAAAGGTCTACCTACCCCTTAGCCATCTCTTGCTCTTTCAAGACCAAGGGATGCCACTCGAATGGCCCTGAGGTTGCTTCGGTCTCAGCGGCTACTGCTACTGCTATCCACCCTTGGCGGGTGTCTGAGGACCGCTAAAAGGTGCAATAGTCTGGACTGATTCCCTCTACCTGTAGACCCACTGAAAGGATCACTCCTAATATGAACTCTAGACTGGTCGCCATGAGCATGGCTAAGGTTCTGCTCCACTAACCTAGCTTTCGCCATGGCTTCCTCTACTGAAGTAGGCTCAAAAACTCTTACTCCACCACTAATGCGGTTATTAAGACCCCTCAAGAAGTGCTGCACAAGCATAGCCTCATCATTGTGGATCCCAGCATACTATTTGAGCTCATAGAACTTGTGCTCAAACTGATCCATTGACAACCCAAACTAGCGCAGAGCATAGAACATGTCTGCTCGCAACTACCTCCACTAGGGTGAGAGGAATCGTGCCCTGAACCTCTCCAAAAAGATCTCCCAAGATGCGATGTTAATGCTCACACCGATCCTCTCCTCCTCTAATTTCCACCAGATAGAAGCAAAGCTCTCCAGATGCATGATCACGCCTTGGTGTTGCTACTATAAAGATACATAGCAAAACACCGGTCTAAGTTGATAAGCCAGGTCTCTGCCTCGAGACCAATACCTTTTCCATCAAAGAAGGGAAGGATTGGACCTCATCAAGTCCCTCATGTGCCCTAAGATAGCTGGATCTGGGTCCACTAGGACCTCTCTCCTTCTAGGAGATCTCTCTCTCTCTCTGGAAACTGCTAAAGCAGTTCCTCTACTCGGCCATGGATGGGCTGATCCATCTTGGGTCTGGGGCCTAGTCTAGCTAGCACCTCTTGAAACATCTGACATAGCTCCTCCCTTTCAAGAAGCTGCTCTATTGAAGGTGGTTCCTCCTAATGACCTGACTACTCTCTATCCACACTCACATGAGTGGGTGGTGGTGAAGGACTATGGTAGTTGGAACCTCAACCCCTCCCTCCTCCTCTACCTCTAGTGCGACCACCAACACGACCACCTCCCTTGGCTTTCCTAGCCATGACCTAACACTTGCACAAGAGAAACAAAGTTCAGATCAAGGCAAAGAAAGACATAAGGAAGTCACACCACAAGACCTACACAAAAAGGTCAAGGCAAATGGGCTCACTACAAACCCAGAGTACCCAGTGTTGAAATATGGGCTCTGATACCAAATGTAATGCCCTGCTAGGAACCCCGAAGGAAAAACCCACAAGGGTGAAACAATATTTTTTTTTTAAAGTATAAACATCATAAGTGCATTTACACAACATGCACGATAACACAAGCGGAAGACTTACAATAGAATTCCTTAAGGGTTACCAATGAAGAATTAACTTCAAGAATAATTTTTGCAACATCAAAATTCCACATATGCATCATTGACTCAATGATCACAAGAAGCCATAAGCAAATAAAGATTCATCATAGAAAGATTGAAAGGATACAACATAATCTCCACTTCAATAAGCATTTACTAACATCATCAACGAAACTTGATAAAAACATCCAAACATAGGATTACATTGCTCTTTCAATACATAGCTTCTCAATAAACATATAAGGATAGATCTCATCCAATTACAAGATTACACAAGATCAATATTACAATGATACAATGACCACATAGGTCTACAAATACCAATAATCTCCAAAATATGAGATGATGCATGAGTCACGAACCACAGCAGCACCTGTGAAGCCAATCCTCGCATGAAGGCACAAATTCGAACATCTGGTGGGAAGTGGCACTACCACCCGACCATGCAATTCCCAAAAGCAATCACCCCACCATGCTAGGAGATAGCTGAGGACCCTCAAACAAGCATAAACATGACATGGTCGACAAAACAATATGACTCCATGACAACACAATAAGACTCCACAAGAATCTAGGTGACTCAACTTCACAAACACAAGTGAACCAAATGAGAGAGTGTCATCGCATAGCTTAAGATGGTTACCCTGGTATAGTCTCCATAGGTCCCAGCTCACTATCCTGGTAACCTCTGTCAACTGTCGAGCTCCAACTAAGTCTTATGCGGACCCTACCATCCTTTTGTGAAGACAAGGTGGTTGTTTTGCCATTCCAGGCCTTCTCGAAACATTATGAGCCCTGTACTAGCACTCACCCATGCATGAGGTACAATTATCTTTATTAATGTTATGATACTACCCACCTAATCATTTCATTAGATTACCAATTATTATTTGACTTTTGTTGGGTCGTAATGCCTACCACTTTGGGTGCAACCCCCAAGCGAAAGCCACTCTCTCAAAGGACACTACACAAGCATGGTCACTCCCTGAGGACCCTATGGCGAAGCAGACATCCATAACACCACTATCAAAAACAAGTGGTCAATCAAGGACATACTAACTCTTGGCTAACCAAAAGGCAAAGACACTACATGGTTATGACAACGAAGCCAACATATATCACTTGGTCAAAGGTACCAATTACACCACCATAGGATGACTGAACCATAGACCAAAATATCACAATACACACTTGCAAGGAAAACTAAATACATCAAATCTGCACTCAGACAATGTTTGAGAATATCAGCATCATAAGCACTTGCAACATCATTGATTGAAATTAAATATAACACTCTTGCAACAATCACATTATCCAATTCCCAAATCAATATTCCATCAATAATGAAATCCACATTTAAACATTCAACCGGTTATAACATGAATGCCAAACAGGCATTTAAATCATTTTCAAAATATATCCAAATCTACCAAGTTGAATCTTTAATTCACGCCTTGATTTCCATTGGTAAAATTATTAACCACATAATAAAATCTCATGAAAATCACATTACATCACACAAAACCACTTTAAACATTCCATTTATAAAGTTTAAGTTCTTAACACAAATCGGTTTTGGAGATCGGTAAAGGCTCCAAGCAGAACGGGGTCAAACAAACCCATGGGTGTGCTGTTGTCGGGCAACAGACACTAGTTATCAGTTATGCTGCTACCACTGGTAACACTACTGCTACCAACTGGTAATACTACCACTTCGAACTAGTAGCACTTACCACTTTGAACTGGTAACACTCACCACTTTGAACCAATAACACTTACCATTGCAAACTGGTAAATCTTACCACTTCAAATCGGTAAAGCTTACCACTTCAAACCGGTAAAGCTTACCACTTCAAACTGGTAAAGCTTACCACTGCAAACCGGTAAAGCTTACCACTTCAAACCGGTAAAGCTTATCACTACAAACTAGTAAAGCTTACCACTTCAAACATTCCACTTCCAAAATTATTTCACAGGCACACACATACAGTGCCAATTTCCAAAATTTCAAGGGAGAGTTTACCAGCAAGGTAAATGGTGAAATAAAGATACTAGAAGGAATAGCTAGACAAAAAAAGACATAATAGAAACAAGGATGCACCCAGCAAGCCCAATCTAAAATTCTTTCTTTCAAAAGAAGAGGTAAATAAATAAATTGATTTCCAAGAACAAAACACACAGCAGATATAGAAATGAACCATTTCTTTCCTAAATGCAACCATATGATATAGATTTCACAAAACCAGTAGTAATAAACACTAATTCTTCAATTTCAGTCATTCTACAAACATCTACAAGAAGATTGAACAAATTTCCATGCACAGGAAGCAAACTAAAAATTACAAAACAAATTCAAAACAAGAAGGAAACCTCCAACCTTGAAGCAATTAGCAAGCAAAAGGGATGAAGCAAATCTAGTCTTGTAGCCAGGTCAAATTTCTAGCTCCTTCAGGAAGCTTTTCTAGAATTTTTCTCTCCAAAATTCTCTTCTTCTCCTGTCGTGAATCTCTAGAATGGATGTCCCCAAAATATCTTTTAACCCAAGCTTCTAGGTTAAAGTTTTTCATCCAATCAAATTTAAATATTTTAAAACTAAAAGGCAATCAGATTTATTTCTTTTCCAAAATAAAATAATAATTCTTTCCAACAATTAAAATGAAAAGAAAAAGTCAAATGAAAAAACAAAAAGGAAAGCTTTTATTAATTTCTTTTTCCAAATTACTTTCTTCCAACATATGCATTTTACCTTTTTAAATGGCTAGGCAATTTATTTATTTCACAAAAATATCAATGCAACCTTACACAATAAATTAAGCCATTTTAACCATTTAATCTAGCAATCATTAATTTAAATACATAATAATCACAAAGCATATTAATTAAATGATTACACCAACATAAGATATCATCATCCATTTAAATTAAATAACCATTTAAATAAACAAAAACACACAAAACCAAGATAGATCAAATGATGACTCTCAAATGACCAAACCAAGGCACCATGACACGCATAACAGCCAGACGGGGAAACACAACTAACTGACAACACTCACACGTGTGTAACTGTAGTCAAGCTAGGGTACAACAACTATCTTCTCCATGACGTTTCCTGTCTCACCAAAGTGAGTGAAAGGAAATCATCCCCTCTCATCCCAATACACTTACAAACATGCAACATATAAATAACGCATCGCAATAGAAGGGAAATTGTTAGTCCATGATAATGATCCATAAAATAACATTAATCATAAGCACTGAAATACTGCATAAAATCATACACCATAAATCCAAACAAAGCATGGAATAACATCGCATAATATCCGAATCAAAATACAATAATGTTCCATAGAACAGTCACTGAAGTAAGTCAAAACATACAAAAGAGGCTGATCGAGGAGGGGTACTACATATGTGGATGATATTATCTTTGGGGGAGACAAGGACATCATGTGCAAAGAATTTGTAGATTAGATGAAGACACAGTTTGAGATTTTCATGCTGGGTGAATTATCCTATTTTCTTGGTTTGTAGATCTCACAACAAGAGAAAAGAATTTTCATCTCCCAAACCAAGTATGCGATCACTAATACATTTGGCCTAAAATTTCGATGAAGGTTTCCGATGGAGAAGGCATATTGTGACCAAATTTGATTTTTTTTGAAAAAATGCTTGCATTTGTTGGAATTCCAATGATAATTCAACATTTTGTTTTGACGGAGAAGCAATTGGCAATGAAATTTGTGCTTTTTTGAAAAAGTGCGAACATTCGTTGAAACTCTGACAACTATGGGCATTAGTTAAAAAAAAACCAAAAAAAAACCAAGTCATTTGATAAACATTAATCTTGCCTCTTCATCCCGTCAACCTCTGCCATATTCACAGAAAAATTGGGAATTACAAGGAGGGAAATAGTTCTGGATTGCAGTGCCACCAAGATCCAGTTGAAGAAAAAAGGTATGGTAATCAACCAATTCATTCACATGATGTTTTCTTGAAGAAAAAATCATTATGTTTGTGATAATGTGTCGAATTTGTTTTATGTATTGATGAAATTGTTTGAATTTTACATAGGAGATTGCATTTGTGTTGGTTGATGATCAACTTTTATCTTTATTATAACGAATTTTTCTGCTCATAATTTTTTTTCCCTAGCTCATATTCAGTCTGGTAGAAAAAGAGAAAAATAAGATTGATTTGGATGGTTGATCAAATGAAATGATCAATTATCCTCTTTATAGGAATAACCTCTTAGGGAAGACCCTAACTAAGGAGTGGGATGACCTAAACCTATGTGATCAAATAGGGAAGAACACAGATTGTGCCACTCTTGTATCTAACATCCATTGGAAGTGGCCTAAACGTAAGCTCTAGCTAAGGAGCTTACCTTGGGTAAGGATGCTAGTATATATGGTTGTGATAGAAACTCCTTGCTATAGGACTGTTAGACCACTATGTAGTGATCGAGTGCCATTTTTTGTTAGTGTTTTGGAAGGGAGGATAAGCGTACCATGATAGGAAGGTGGTATAAAATGGAAGCTAAGAGGTATAAGGTTATGAGGTGTGGGTTAGGATAAGATAGGGAGTTAAGTGATGAAGGATGTAATGGTGAAACAGTAAGTTAGGATATGTTAGGGGTTTGGAAGGTTGGAAAGTGAATGGGGGGAGATAAAAGGATGTGAATGATGGAATGGGGTTAGGTAGGTGAAGTAAAAGTAAATGTGTATGAGGTTAAGGTTTAGGATAGGATGTAGGAAAGTGAAGGAGGTTAAGAGAGGGGATATGAAAGGTAGATGCAAGGTAATAATGATAGGAAGTGAGGTAAAGGTTATGAGGTGTGGGTTAGAAAATAGGGTGTAGGAAATGGAAGGAAGGGTCATCCATGCCATAGTGCTTCAAGAGGAGCACATTCACATGAGGGACAAGAAGAGTCATTTCATGCCATAGTGTACCTCCTTAAACCTTCCACCAACACCAAACTCAATACCAAACTCTTTCCCAATCTTGCTAATGGACTAACTCAACTCATTATCAAATTGTGACAGTCAATACAAGGTTTAGGATAGTAGTAATTAGGATCTTCTAATTATGGTGGGGCCTAGCCAACGTAGGGTTATATGAGGCAGGGGTAAGTTCAATAGTGATGTGTATTAGATTTTCATCAAAGTTTCCTATTAGTGTTACTTTGTATCAGCATTAACCACTTATTGTCATTTCATTATAATCAGTTTGTTATTCCTTATAAGAATTTGTAGTATTACCATAATTTGCATAACCTGAATCTGATTGTATTATGTATTGTTGAGATTATGTGCAGATATATATATTTATATGTTATGTCTTGCAGTAACATTATGTTATTTTAATATTGTTTGAATAAATAGATAAAATTTACCTTCTTAACTTAATATGATATTAACTGTCATTGACTTGATTAAGAACATCTTAATTTATATTCAATGATGCACAAATCTGAATTTAAATATGTATATCATACTGGCTGATATATACTCTAATGCTAACTCAAGAAATTCATGCTTATACATACCTGACACTGAACTTACCCCTGTCTTTATCCCTGCTGGTAGACTATCATTATTCATCTTGTATACACTCTCTAAACTTGGGCATTAAGGTTGTCCTATGCATTATCACATGACTATATTTTCTTGTTCCTAGGGTTGTCTATTGCTCTAAACATGATTAGGCTTTTTCACTATGTTGACTACCACCTTTAATGGACTTCCATCATGAAGACTTATTACTATTGCCCTCTTTGACTGTCACAAGATGACTAAAATGTTTGCATAAATCTAGGACTAGTAAGATCTTTATATAGTTCCTAGGATTCATGTCAAAGACACATAAAAGCACGATACCCAAGTTAGTAAGATCCTCTAATACTTAGTCATAGATTGCATTCTAACAACAAATAGAAGGTCATATCTTGGTAACCTAACTAGTCCATTAGTAGTAGCTCAAAATGTTATCAAAGCTAGGCTAGGTTAGGATCCCCAAGAACCTATAATGTGTCTCATAATGGGTGTTTAAAATAATCTACACTCAAGCAAACAATGGAATGGTAAGAAAGGGGGTTGTAGCTCAATGGTAGATAAATTTATTAATAAATAGAATGCCTTAAGTTGGATTCCTAGCTATTTTATGAGTATTAGCTTAACATTTTCATGTGTAAGTAACATCTACTCCCACTACCATAGATCTAACTTCCACCATTTCTCCTTCCACAACCTCTAGTCACCTTCATTTACCAAAGTCACTAGTGTCACACCTTTAGTATGAAAAATCCTTCACTTATCATCCACCATATGGCCTATTTATCAGATTAATTTTTTCTACATGTAAAAGCCATATGCACAAGATGGAATGATAATTGGTAGATTTAAAAGTCATATTCCACAACCTTTGCTAAAATCCTTTTTGCTAGTGCCAAAATGTGAGGTCTGTAATAGGACGCGACATCCATCAAAGCACAATAGAGATGAGATTTCTAACAAGATGGCATATCAAACAATGTAGGAAAGCATCGATTAAAAATAAATACAAGATTGCAGTTTATAGAGTTAACTTCATTTTGTCTTTTTGTGGCATTGAATTTCATAGTGTTTTAAAGAAGATATCATAGTTTTTCCAAAAAATGTCAAAACTCTGCCTAGTGTTTACCGAGAGGAGTAAATAATGTATAGTTTGGTCTCTCATGCATTTAAATTCACCCAAATGTGTGGGAAGGCCTTTTTTCATGCTATGTATCATATTATGTTGTGTGTAGGGATCCAAATTATATTTGGTATGTGTTTGGGCATGAGGACAGTCTGATATCTCTATGTATCAGATAGTAAAAAGCAGTAAGAGTGAAGAATTTGGTGGGAAGACCAAGCGATTGGTATTTTGAAGTGGTTGATGATAGAGAGAGGGGTGAGGTGACAATATGAAACCTTCATAAGGGTTTGTGGATCAAAACCAAATGAAATAGATTAAATTTCTATGACTGTCCTAAGGGTATTGATTATCACAGTCATAGTTTTACTAGTGATATTGTTTTTGTTTTGACAGAGTTGTGTTTGTAAACCCAAGTGTGGACATGTAATGGAGTCATGATATGTCTTAATACTACATCAACACTTAACAAAAACATAGTGTGTAGGCACCTAAAATATGAAAGGACTACATATTGGAAGGCGCATGTGATGATGCCATGAAAGGCTTGATATACCTATGTATCAGACTGAGAAAACCAGTGAAAGACAAAAAAAAAATGCATTGAGAAGGCAAAAGGTTGAATTGCCTAATGTTTGTTGTTAAAGTGATGTGTGGAGACCCTGCCAAGTCAAATACCTTGTTGTAGTTTCAAAGGGTGGAAAAAGAATAAGCATTTTATTTACCGTCCTAATAGACCATCCATCATAACAATTATTACCAATGATGTGTGCATTGCAAACAAAGTTCTAGAGGAAGGCCCTTTCTATTGTAATGCCAAGTGAGTGTTCATAGACCTTGTGTAGGGTCCTCCAAGCCTAGAGTAAGGAGTTCAAAGCCTAGATACATTGATTTGGCCTTGTCGCCATCAATGAGTGTTGACCCAATAGGAGAAGTCATGAGACTGACAATTTTGGAAGTGTGGAATTATTGAGAGCCAACACTTATGTGTGAACCCTATCTTCACATATTATGATTAGTTGCCATGATACTTGACCCTATCCTCATGGTGTTGGCTCAATTCATATTAGTGTGTTTTGTTGAAGAAACATGATGTGAGAAGTTTGATGCAGAGGCAAGGGTAGAACTCAGTATTTCATATTAGGACAACAACCACATTAATTAGGCAAGTCAAATAAAGTCTCTCCAATGTTTAGGATACACAAGGGAAACATTAGTGATGCAAGTATGTATGAGCATGGGAATGGATAGTTGCTTTCCTTTTAGATTGATTTGGTCACTATTGAGAGGATCCTATAAGGAATGACTATCACCATACTCTCAATGACTTCACAACATTGATAATGAATTCACATTAGAGAGTCATGGATTACCCCAATTAGACATTAGTCACCTTAAGATATGATACAAGGATTGCATACCACAAAGCCATTATATATGTTTTGAGATGAAAAAGAAGAGTTAAATGGTTTTGGTTCAATGATGATAATTTCTATGTTCAAGTAATTTAATTTGGTATATTATACTGAAACGTGATTTCATAACTAACATTTCAACTTCTATATAACTAGTTCTATAGCCCGATTTTCTTGCCTATGAAGAAAGACCATGTCAGACAATATCAACGAACAACAAAATAAGGAGACAATTGCTAGATTGTGGTCTACCTTGAAAAGAAAAGGTGATGGAAAATGTTATTGTCCCTGCAAAATTTGTAAGGGTTTAAAGACTAGAAGACTTCTAATCAAAACAACTAAGAAACATTGTAGGATGCATGGTCAAATTGAAGGTGGACATGATTATCATCCATTGGTAAGTTTTTCATTATACAGTTTTAACAATTTATATACACAATAAATCACTTGATGATGAGATCATGATCATGGTTTATTTATGTTTATCAATTTTATATAGGTCGAGCACCCCGAAGCACATGATATGGTTCAACACAACTTGAAGAATATGGTTTTCAAAGTGGACGAACATGAAGGTGTGAATATTGAATCTGAAGATAATGATCCCATGGAAGATGATGATCATGAGCCACAAAACACAATTGAAGATGATGGTACAAATATATTGATCCATGACACATTTAGTACTCGTGCAGCTAATCATGATGATGAAGATGACCTTGATGTTGTTCATGATGTCCCTCTACTTGAGAAGGCATCTAAGGCCCTTTTTCAAGGCTTGCAGACAACTCTTCTCTTCGCTATATTATTGTTGGTGAACTTGAAGGTTATGAATTGTTTATCCAACATAACAATCTCACGTATGTTAAGGTATGTCATATATGCCATAATAAATGGTGAATCATACTGTACCATTAATATTCTTTATATTAACAAATTATATTTTTTTGTTGTAGATTGATAGGTGAGTTTTTGTTACCACCATCAAATATTCTACCTCACTCATACCGAGAATTATCTGCCATTATGAAAGATATTGGAATATAGTATCAAGCAATAGATGCTTGTCCCAATGATCATATTATATATCACAAACAACATAAATTTTGAATTGAATGCCCTGAATGTCATATTAGTAGATATCAAACAAATCAAATAACAAAAAGGGTTCCTCGCAAGGTTCTTCACTATATTCCCATTATTCCATGTATGCAATGATTACTCAAGTGCACTAGCTTGGCATAATTTATGGATTATCATGCATGCAATAGAAGTTGAGATGACATTATTTGAATGCCTGTAGATGGTTTAGCATTAATGGACATAGAGGAAAAGTGGCCACATTTTAAAGAAGAACCTCGTAATCTCAGGCTTTCATTGGCAGCGGATGGTGTCAATCCATTTGGAGAGATGAGATTTGTTTACTAAGTGTGGCCTATTTTTGTTATCAACAATAACATTCCTCCATGGATGTCAATAAAGAGGGAGCACATAATGTTGGCAATGATTGTTCTAGGTATTTTATCATTTAAATATAGTCGTCTACATTTAATTATAAATATTGCAGTAAAATGGTCATAATAATTATGTAATGTTTTTGTTCATTTGATTAGGTAAGTACCAAGTTAAAGATATGAATGTATATATAGAGCCTCTTATCGATGATTTTTTGGAGTTATGGAATGGTGTCACTATGTATGACATCTCTAGACCAATAGGACAAAGACAATTTCAATTCCATGTGATGCTTCTATGGACAATACATGATGCCCCGGGGCTAACACATTTTTGTGGTATGTTATAGCATTTAAGTTGTGTATGAACATTATAATTCAAAAAATTATCATATTTAATCCAATTATACATCATCTTGTAGGTCTTCAAACAAGGGGAAAATTTGCATGTCTAGTTTGTGGTCCAAAGATGAAATCTCGTCATTCAAAAAGTTTAGGAAAGTAGGTGTTTGATGAGTATAGGCATTTTCTCCACAAAAATCATAAGTATCGAAATACTGAAAAACATATTTTCAATGGGAAAGAAGACAATACATCAAAGCCACGAAAAATGACATCTCACCTGTGGAAGTTGGAATATAATAGAATTAATCGTCAAGGTAATACCATTCCATCTAATGGTTTATGTCATAAAACATCTTTTCTATTTTTTTTTGTTTACTGATGATGTGATTGATGATCATGAAGGTTGTGAAGGCATAAATGACCACCTTCCTAAGGGACTAAAAATTTATCCCCAACAATTTAGTAGGTTGCCCTACTACGAGCAGTTACAAATTGTGGATTTATTTGATATTATGCATATTGGAAAGAATATAACGGAGACATTATGGAAAATATTGTATGGAAGGCATGACAAAGAAAAAATTGTCAAAATATGTAGTGACATTCAGGATTCCAATCATTCAATGATAAATGGAATTCAATCAAATAGCCATGGAGACCAAATTAATATAAGTGAGCTTCCTTGGTTATTGACGGACCAACAAAGCAATGCTATAAAAGAAGTCATACGAAAAATTTGATTTCCCATAGGATTTGCTATGAACATAAACAATCTCATATCAACGAAAAGTGAATTTGGGCCAGGGATGAAAACGCATGATTGACATACCTTCATTAAGGTAATTCATGTTCTTGTGTTTTTACTATGTATTTAAGTACTATGCATACGTCTACTTTTCATTGTATTATGTTAGAACAAAATGAAAAGATAATTTTATAATTGTTGTAGTACATTCTACCTCTATCTCTCCCAGACTAATTCGACAATAATGTCAAGCAAGTCATATATGATCTTGGAAAATACATGAGGTAAGTAGTGATATTTGTTCAGTTCATTGTATAGATATTATATTTGTGATTTGTTTTACTTGTTATCTAATATATTTTTTTGCATCTTGAATATCTTGTAGGTGGTTGTCATATAAAGAAATCCATAAAGAAGATATACAATATTGGAAGAGAAAAATTCCTCATATAATGTGTGAAATGCAAAAGTGTCTACCTCCATCTTTTTTCAATGCACAAGAACACTACCTCATACACTAGGTTGAGGAGATTGAATTGTGTGGACCTATACACACTAGGTCAATGTGGATGGTTGAGAGGTACTTGAAATTTTTGAAGGCTTTGTTTCAACAAAGAGCACATCCTAAGGGTTCTATGGTGGAGGGATATATGGTATACTAGACTATGGCGTACATTTATGAATATCTTCCTAAGTTTGCAGCAAAGATCCACGTGGATCACATTTGGGATCCCAACCCCATTAACAAATTCAAAGGGTAGTACTTGACAGGGAAAGGTAGATTGAGGAAAGTGAGAGGTAATTATAAGATGTTATTGTAGTTAATTAATTCTTCATTTTCAAAATAAATTGGATGTAAGATATCTATTTAATTTTTGTACAGTTGGTCGAGAGTGGGATGCACTACATTTATATATTGTAAACAATCTTGATTGGATGACGGTATGGATTGAACATTGTTAACATTCTGGACGCATATTAACATGGGAAGGTGTGGCTTCATTGGTTAAAGAAGCTCATCGTAATGGAGATTCCAATGTTACGCAAAGGGAAATTGATTTAGCATATGGTTTAAGAGATAAATAGGTACGTATAAATTTATTAATCACCCATATGTTTATCAACTCATAATGCAATAAATTTTACATGTTTGACATATTGCAAGTCAAACACCACAATGCTATGTGCTGCAATGGTCATAAATTTTGCATAAAAAATTTGGATGACATGAAGAAAACTTGTGATTCAGGCATCAATACAGTCTTTGAGGTGACAAATATTTCATCAAGAAATGACATACATCCTCAAGAGTCTCAAAATCGATACTATGGCATTTTGGATGATATACTTGAGTGTGACTTTAATTCCTTCAAATTAGTTTTGTTTGTCGTCAAATGGTACGGGCTATGATTGAATAAAAATCATCCTGATAGAACTGTTATTGAACATGATAATGGTTTTACAATGGTTAATACAAGGTCATTTGAACTAGTTGGGGATGAGCCCTATGTTCTTCCAAGCCAATGTGAGCAAGTATTTTACTCAGAGGTTCCACATAAACTGGTTTGGTCATTTTCTATTAGACATGATCCAAGAGGAAGGTTGATAAAGTATAATGTGATGGAAGAAGAAGATAATGAAGAAGTAGAAGATGAAGTAGATGATGATCATGATCGATAGTTTCTCGATGATGACGAAGAAGAAGAAGAAGATGACGATGATGACGACAACGATGATGATGATGATGATGATGATGATGATGATGATGATGATGATGATGATGATGATGATGATGATGATGGTGATAATGGTGTTGGTGATGGTGATGCTGATGTTGATGCTAATGCTGATGCTGATGGTGATGATGGTGATGATGATGGTAAAGATGATCATGATCATGATCATGATGTCCATGATGATGAATGAAATGTATGAGGTATGTGATTAGTCTATTATCTATTTAATATTGATTTCTTGATAGAATTTTTTTTATATAATTAATTCATTATGTTTTGAATTCTAATGCCAATACATAATTAATTCATGATGCACCTTTTAATATGGAGATGGAGATAGGGAGAGTGACTATTTATGTGACATTTTTAAACTTTGTGTTTATTTATGGAATTTGGATTGTTTATTAGCTATGTGATGGATGTTGATTTAAAATACATATGTGATGGATTACATGTTTATGATGATACATGCGACATTTTTTGAACTTTGTGTTTATTTATAGAATGTGGATTGTTTATTACCTATGTGATGGATGGTGATTTATGACACATATGTGATGCTAATTATGATGCTCAATTACATATATGATGATACATCATGTGATGCTTATGATGCTTATGATACGTATGTATTTATTGTTTAACAACTTACAAATGTAGTAATGCTTATGATGCTCAATTGATGGTGTTGATTTCATGTATAGACTCTATGTGATGTTGTTTCCCTTGGTGGGAATAGGTCATTGACTATAGACATAATCAACCATTTAGTTGAGGATCCTGCATATTCTACATTAAGTAAAGGTAAGGAATTAAAAAATTTACAATGATTTTGATGACAACATCTTTTTATTATTTAATACTCTTTTTGTCTACAAAGTTCATGTTGTTCATGTTGTGTACTATGTAATTTCTAGCTAACATAAGATAATTGAATTACATGTGTAGGAACTTGAACCCCTTTGACGAGGATCCTGCACAGTCTCATGGATGGACATGTATAACTAGTCAATACACCCTATAGAAACAATTTATTTTTTAAAAATTACTTGGAAAACAAACTTCCTCAATTTTTCAAACCTTGACATTAGCACCAAATCTAATATAGTTATCAACACTTGAGGCCCAAGTTGGACTTATTCAAATTTTAATCCCAAAATCAACTTTAGGGCCGACTTCTTCATCAACATTACCCTCATTTGCAAAATTTCTCTCTCATTACCAATTAACTCTCTCATTTGATGGAGTGCAGGTACCCCCAAATAGGTATTTGTCAGATCTATCTTCATCGAATGAGGGAAATGCAGGAATATAAAATGAAAGTGAGACATATAGTAGGTCTACAATAGGGAGATCAACAAGAGGTCAAAAGATTAGAAGAAAATTCAATAAACACATGAAATTTTTCCTTTCTCAAGGGGGGTCATGTTCGTATGATGATGATGAGACCAAAGGCGACATTGAGGTGCCACTGAGATACAAACATCTACAAAAACAATGGGTGCCCAAGGAACTTCCTCCAATAAACACTGATTTTTGTGTTAATGATAGGATATATCGCATAGGACCTTCATCATTACATGGTTTCGACTTATTTTCCATGGATGACATAAACGTTTGTTACAGAAAAGTTGTTGAATTGATGGAGTTTGTCAAACCTTGTTACAATTACAATAATTAGATGCAGATTGTTCAATATAAAAAAAGTATGCGTAGGTATGCGCTATCAGCAAATTATATACAACAGAAAGATAATGATCAAAGTAAACGAGTGGCTGTATACATTGATGGTCGACCAAAAGCAACAGGGAATATTGTAGGTTTTATAAATAGTACGCGACCTGGGTCAACTAATAAACAACCCAATTGCATATTTGATGCATGCGAGGGAAATCATGTATTCTTATGTGTGATAAAATCAATAAGTGCAGGCGAAGAGATTCTAATCAATTATAGTTTGAATCGTATAGATATAAACAAAGTTAATATCATAGGGGTGGTACGTACTATATACCATTTAAATTAACCAACCTCCAATTAATGAATCCAATATACCATTTTATTATGAATTTTTTTTGCTAAGTCTATTGGTTTAATTTCACTAAAGTTTTTTATATTTTTTCTTTGTCACAAGGTGACATGGATCCATCACATATCACAAATAGGGATGTAGGTCATGACACTTCTACCAAGCAGGTAAACCTCATTGTAATTTTACAAATTAGATAGAAGCAAACTGTTACATTATTATGTTCTTTTTTTTTAGTGATTTAGACTAATTTTGTAATTGTTAATGATATTCTTGACACAGATGGATGTTCGAGGAAAGGGAAAGGGAGTTGTAGTAGCTAAACACCTTTCTAGGGATGTGGAATTAATAGGATTAAGCGATGATGACCATAAAAATTCCACACACCCTATGGAATTCATAAAAAATCCTTTTAGAAAAATTACTAAAGAGATTGTTGCTTTGGCAGCTGTGCATGCTATGACTGATGAGATACGAGAGAGGGTGCAAGTATTGATTCAAACAACAGAAAACTTGCAAGTAAGAAGTAATGAAAGCATTAATTATAACAAAAGTTTAATAATGGTTTATATTTTATTCTCTTTTATGTCATTAACTAAAATATGTACATGTTGTTTTTGCAGCAATTTATCTGCCCTCATGAAAGTCATTGCCATGATCAGGGTGTTACAGGTACTTCAGGTGATGACGATTTTCTTGTATTATCACTTGCTTGGCTTATCAATCTGAGTACCCAAAACACATCATACTTAATACTGTCAATCTTCAAAATAAAGGTTCATCCTTGCTTACAATTCTTGCACTTTTTAATATATTTAATGTTTGATATATTTAATGTATTATTCTTTAGTTGTTGTCAATGTTCTTGTGCAAATGTCATCACTACCTCATCAGAGGTTAGCCCCACTTGTATTACCAACTTCAATGTTAGCAACACGTAGCATGCAGACATCCTCTACTGCATGTCATATTGGCCCACCCACTATTGGTAGATCCCTCTTTTTCTCTATCTTATGTTATGTGTTTATTTCCCTTCAAGCATTCTTTCTTGGGGGCATTGCATAGTGGATTCATTTTTTGTAGGAAGAGATGCCCATGAGGATGCGCCAGAGGTGACTACTGCTGATAACATACCATCATTTCCTAGATCTTCTCTTATTGCTAGTACGAGAATGTTGCAAGTCACATTGGTGATGAGCGATGAAGAAATGATTCCCTTAAAGATACAAAAGGTTCCAAGTACTTTAAAATTATTATTATATATAGTCTAATTGTAATTTACTTTATGATCACTCATTTTTGACTAATGATCCCATGAACTTTTTGCAAGAAATGATATTTTCTATAAATATCTTAGTGACATTGCATTGCAGATATTTGGGTCCACCATACATAAAAGGTGGTACATCATATGCAAACTAACCCTAATCCACTATTTTGATTTCATATCATTGCTAGAATAGTTTTCCTTTGATCCATTTCTTGAACTATAATAAATGTAGCTTCAGTTCATTTCTGAATCTAACAGGTTTGTTTTTTCTTTAAAAGGTGGAATGACCAAGAAAAAAGGTTAAAAGATGAATTGACAAACCAAATGGTTGAGTGGTTTGGAAATGACACTTTTGACAAAACCAAGCTCCTTGAAAAAGCTGGTAAATATCTAAAGTATGTGAGGGACCAATACAAGACCCATTTCGAGAGGAACCTAAAGTACAAGCATCCCCCCATGATTCTAGAGAGGGAGTGGAAGGACCTAATTTTGGATGCCAAGGAGAGAATTGAAAGGAAAAAAGGAAATACACCACCAAATGCTAGAAGGTACAGGATACTATTAAGAATGTAATTATGTACTAATTAATTACTCTTTATATTTATATAATCTAACATATTTCAAACTTTTTATAGACTGAGTGACAAGTTAAAGGCAACCAAGGAAAGACAAGAAAAGCACGGGCAACACAAACTCAGCTCTAGTGGTTATATGAAACTTGCTACATGAATTGTAAGTATCTCATGTAAACAAAATATTGCATCAAAATATTAATAAATTGCAAATGATTTTTTTTTATCAAACAATGCAAGAAAAGTTCATGATGCCAAGAAAAAATGTAGGGCTCTAAATTCAATAGAGTGCCCATAGAAGATGACAAGAGAATTGCCTAACAGCAAGGCTGTTCAGTCATGGCTGATTGGCTACGAGAATTGAGTGGGAACACACAATATTTGAGTGCATCTATCACATAGGTAAATATGCTAAATGGAAATTGTTTCAAATTGAATACTTTACCAATAATCTAATTGATGTTGAGTTCCAACATAAAGTGACAATAGTTGTTTTAAATAAGCAAGCAATGATAACAATGTGCATGACATTGGAATGCAACTTGCTAATCGTGAAACACCACCTGCACATGAAGGTCCAGATGTGCATCCCAGTAGTGGAGGTATTCATTTTCTATTCAAATTTATTTATGTAGTTATTAATACAATTAAACATCTTAATTTGTAATTAGAATAGTAATTAATGTAACCTTTTTTGTTAATATTTTAGAGCATGTAGTTGGTGGTGACCAAGTGGAGCATGATCTGGGTAAACAACATCAGGAACATGATGTTCCCCACTTGGGTAAAGAGAACCACTATTATTCCTTTAAAACAAATATAATTGTAATTGGTGTTCAACATTAATGTAACCTTTAGTATTTCAACTCTAGATGATCTAGAGGGTGTTCAACATGTTGAGGTTGAGGCTAGACAAAATGATGTGGCCCCATCAAGTAAAGAGTGCAATAGTTCTGTTCTCTCAATTAATGAAATACTTGTAACAATAATATATTTTTTTTTGAATTTAACCCATTTCTTTGTTATTGCAGAGGACCCCCCTTCGCTTCAGTGTCCTCGTCCTCAGTATAAGACTAGGCATACATCAAGATCACGAGCAGAGGGCGGAACAACTGCAGAGGGGGGAAATGATGAAGAAACCAATGTTCCACTTAGTCTTTTCATAGATTCAAAGAAAAAAGAAAAAAATAAATGATTGTAATCTACCTTATTTGATAATGAATGAGTTTTATGTGTTAGTGAATGTAATTATGTGCTAATTAATGGTTATGGATGATATGTGTTAATTAATATTGATGAATGTTGCGTGTTAATTAATGTTAATCAATGTTATGTGTTAATGAACTTATGTGATATTAATGAATGAATGTTATATTTTATTAATGGTAGAAGAATGAATGAATGAATGTTATAAGATGTTAACGGGGAATTTAGAGTGATGTTAGGGGGGGGGGAAGGGCCAAATGAGCTTCCATCTTCATGCAGTTGGCACTATTAAGTAGAGAATATTAAACTATTCTTGAAACCAAGCAAAGCTCAACAAGATAACACACTTTTCAATATTTCATTATGTTGCACAGTTAATCTTATTGAATAATGTATATTGAATCTTAATTGCAGGGTCCAACAGAGCCGACACAAACAACAATACCACAAGTTGCTAGGTATAATGAACTCCCATATTGTCTTGTATGTACACTAACAATATGAGTTGCTTCTATTGTTGATACCCATGGTGGGACTACAAAAGTTATGTATATGCCTCATCCTTGTAAGTTTTTTTATTATTTGTCATTTTCTTTAGCATTTTGTTACTTCATGAATGAGATGTTTTCAGATGTCTATTCCATGAATACCTCTCTATTGTATGCTTCATGATCTCACTTCTGATTCAACTCTTTATATGTCCTAAAATTGTATGAGCCTAATAGCTTCTACTCTTCTTGATAATTTGGTGGCTCTAAGCAATGGCTCCTTCAAAGAAGCATGATCCTTGTAATTTTGGCCTTCCATGATGTGAAAAAGAGGTTATGTTATGAATAATGGTCCAGATGATTTAGTTATTTATGATTATGTTGAGTATGAGTAAATTTGGGCTTCCTTGACTATGGTCACTATTTTGTACTAACTATTGTCATTTAGTGTGATTTGAGCATGGACTTCAAGTAATCATGAGGGTGGAAACAATATTCAAGTGTTAGGGGGTATGCGGCCTTGACCAAGGGATGAAAGTATCGAGAAAGTACAAGTAATTCATATGTAGATCAATGTATCATTCACCTATTAATTCCTAGAAACATTCTCAAATAAACAAGCAAAGAGGTATGTTGAGTGCATATATACATTTTATGTTTACATGATTTAAGTAAGATATCAAACATGTAACTTAGATTGATTTGTAATTTCATTCATAAATATTAGATCGTCCTTGTGGATTTTTGAATGCATAATGTTTTGTTGATTTCAATATCGTTATTGCAAGTACTCTTTTCAACATGAAACTCCACTCATTGAGGTCTCTTACTAAATGCAAGTCAGTTATCCTATCAATGATGATATGTTTTGCATGCATTTTATGGGGAAATCTTATTAATAGCTATGGTTGGGTTGTTAATTATTTTGTGAAAATATATACAAGTAGATAGGGACATTAGAGTTATAAACACCATAAATTGTGTTTGAGATCATTGTCCTAATTGTAATAGTCAACCACCATTGGCCCAAGGCCACACCAAAACCATTGTGACACCAAGGTTTGTGCATACTAGAGTAAGGGCTACTCTTAGGACATTTCATTACCATTACATATACACACCTAGTGGGGTTTCCAAACACAACTTGTTTGAGCAGGTAGTATCACTGGTAAACTTGTGATTGTCACAATTGGTACCCTTAGGACAATCATTAATATTTGGTCTATGGAACTTTTTAATGGCTTCTAAATGCTTCTATGGGGTGTGCAGGGGTCCCACACATCTCTTCCAACATTCCATCCAAGGCACTTCACTCTCACCTATCTTATATTCCACTTTCTCTATGCTGCTATCCCAGATGTTCGATACATGTTGTTAACATTGCTTTGATAACTCCAAATTCATATCTAAGCTCATCCTAAGGTAACATGTTCATAGTCAATCAATAAGCTTTCTCTATGTGATTTCAAGTAAGATAATGATCTATATAGTTAATTTTGTGATTGATTTGAGGGATACCTCCATTGTCAAACCTTAAGAAAAATTGGTTCCATATCCTAGATTTATTTTGTTTTAATTCTTAGTGAGTAATTTTCAATAGTAATAAAGTGGTATATATCCTTATATTTCAATGACAAAAGATCAGTTATTTGAATAAATACATACAAACATAAAACATATTTTTCAAATCTTATCTATTACAATTAAATATATATAATGATACCATATTATGCATATCCCCATTTATATAATGAACAATAAAGACTTCTTTATAGTATTATATATTCATTATAGCTAATAATGCTTACCAAAAAAAAGAAAGATAAGAGTTTATATGGTGAACCGTTCTGAAATAGATATGGTTGCAAATTGCTTTGATATATTATGTATAACAGATTGCTATAATCGAATTTTTGTGCTATTCTCTTGGATCCAATACTCCTGATTTTGGATTTTAGATAGTGTGCCTCGCTAGATTACTTTGGACTATAGGTGTAGATTCATTGTGGTTTATGCTAAAAGAATTCAAACAATTGTACATAGTTTATGGGTAACTTCACTTAACAAACTCATGTCTCATCTCAATTATGTTCAATTACATTGTCAATTGGAAGATTTGGTCAAGTTTGAGGTAGGAACTCAAATTCCTCATTTGTTTTTCAATTGAATTGATTTTAGTTCATTGCAAATGAATTGTTGAGTGAATTAAAGTATTCTTCCAATTTAAATCTCTCCATTTGGATGATTATATGATTTGTATGAACTTAATTTGGAAATTACAAGTATATATGAAGTTATGCTATTCAATTCTATTTGGGATGTTGAAATGACAAGTCGAGGGAGTATTGTATTGTTGAGTTGATTAGAATCAAAAGGCTAATCTTGCATTTTCATTTTATGCACTTTGAAATTTTAGGGTTTTTGAGGTCCATCAGTTAAGGGTGTTTGTCTTGGTCCCATAAACTATTTATTCTCATGGATGTCATTAAAATCTTTCATTCATTCATTCATTCAGCAATGGTAATTGGCCTCATGACTGGTTTTTGGTCCAAACTTGGGAATTATTGAAAAGTGGTATTTGATGATTTTGAGATGATATTCTATTATGGAATCATGATAACATATATGTGAATTTTGATAAGGGATCAATTGGGATCCGTTCTCTTGGTGTTGTGCCCAACTGAGTATGTCTTGCTTATGTATGAAAATGGCATTTTGCAATTGAGACAATTTGATGTATTTGAGATGTCTTGAATTTAGATATGGCATGAGCTTAGTCCTAGAGTGAGAATAGGGAGTGGCTCCCACTGATGTCCCTCATCTGAAAGTGGTATGCTTGGCATTCATGTTTGGGGAGTTTTGTAATCAAGTGATAACATAACAATAGACTTGGGTTAAAACAAATAACAAGAAAATTAGTTCCTTGAGCATGCCTTGAGGGCTATCACAACACCAAGGGTGTTATGGGAAGGCATGCTCACACATGGAGTGTTGGGACTTATGTGAAGAGGCATGCCCACTCACACAAGGATTATGTGATCATTGTTCTCGTTCACATGAGAGAATTCTTGGTTCCATATGGTTTGTCCCCATGTAGCACATACGATGAAAGACATACTTGCACATGGAGCATTGGCACTTGTGCAAAGAGACATACCCGCTCATGTAGTGTAAGGATTGTGTGATTGTTGTTCTCATCCATATGAGAGAATGCTTGGTTCCATATGGTGCATCCCCATGAGCACATACAATGAAAGGAAAGCCTGCACATGGAGCATTGGGACTTGTGTGAAGAGAAATACAATGACACTTCCTCCACTGCACTCTAGAATTTAATGCCTTGTGTAGTTTTAAAGTAGTGACCCTATGTGGATTCATGACTTGGTATCATCCTTCTCTATTGATGTTGCACTGTATTGTTCCATTACTTGTGTCATGTATGCATCGTGTATGGCATGTGTGATCCTAGCACCCCCCTTGTATACTTTGATTAACTATTTGGAACTATCTCCACAAGCACGATGGGGTGGACCTAAGGGTTCCATGTGGTTAGGTGGCATTGCAAACCACCATTGGGGACCAATGGACTCAATTCGTGATCACCTCAGAGAGAACTTCCACCTCCCTCAACACATGTTCTTTCTCTTTCATCTATTCTTGCAAGTTTCAATTCAAATGTATATTGAAATAAGCATTATAATCATTGATGATATATATATTAAACACTCCAAGTGGAGATTGATGTAATTGAACATAATTGATATGGTTTGTGCTAACTTCACTTAAGTATATTATCGGCCCATAACCCATAGGTCCCAAGATCAATTTCATAACTAGAAAATAAGATATCTAAATGAGTTGAAAATTTTTAGGAGTAAACATGTGGGAATGTTGAACTATACAGGGGGAGAGATGACCTTTAAATTTATTTTTTTTTGTACCAAAATTTAAATTCAAATACCCTAGTTACTTAAACAAAAGAAAGGTTGGAACTATTTTATATCAAGTGTTTTGTGGGTGGTCATAATGCATTAATGTTTTCTTTTAAGATGCTAGTAACATTACTTTTAGTACTATCTTTACCTATTGTACTTTTCTATTGGACTCGATCAACCCAATAACCTTGTACACGTGATTTATTTTATTAAAGAGGATATTCATGTAGTCCAGAATGCATGATTATCATCTTTGAATATATGTTGAATATATAATAACGAGTGACTACTTAGTATGAGTTATATACATGTCATTCAATAGGTATATGTCATGTATTGACATAGGATGACACTTTATATGAGATTATCAATTTGGGATATACTTATAAGAAATATGTGTATATATAGTAGATAAATTCATTTCATGTATATATATAGTAGATAAGTTCTGGTGGCTCCCAAGAACAACTAACCTAGATAAGGTAGATAAAATCATTTCATCTCCCTGATTAGCTTTAAAGGCTCTTGTATTTAGGTTAGCTAATTTCCTATCAGCACCATTTCTTAATAGGTTTACGTGTACTTAGTGGTTTATACAGTCCTCTTAGGAGTTGGACCATCTCAACCATGGTGCGCCTGATCATATTAGGTTGAAACCGGTGTGCCTCATATTAGCTTCAAACCTATGCCCCCTATTGGTAGCTGATGAGGATAGAATATCATTCATTGTACATATCAATAAGGTGTTCTTTATGTCTAGATAATAATAATTTAAAAATAAAAATAAAAAATTCATCGAAATTACGACAGAGACTAAGTTTTCCACCGACAATGGAATCGCTGGACCAAAATTGAGCAAAGTTTCTAGAATCCATCGAAATTCCAACTCAAACTACACAAACATCTGATGAGGATGTTGTATGTCCAATGACACTTCCTTGTCAGATGGTTGTGGATGCATATTAATGGACTGATGACAAAATTGTTGAACAAACAACATTCCCATCGGTGCAAAGTTTCAGACTTTCATCGACATTCTGATGCAATCTAAAAAACATTCGACGAGGATGTTGTATGTCTGACAACTTTTTTGACTAGAAGAGCGATCATGCCCATCATTGGCAGATTCCATGGGGTCATTGTACTTTTGATGGTTAGAGGCATCGACAACAAGTCCGACGATGAGTTTTTGACAACTACTTTTGTCGGCAGTCCGACGAAAAGTAGTCGCAAGTCTGACAATCGGCCGTAAAAAATTAGCCCCGAATGTACTAGGCTAAAGATTTTTCAAATGGAGGATAGAAAACTAGTAAGTACTCCCATGGTTACCCATTGTAAGTGAGAAAACTAGATGAATCACTAGAAGTTGAGAAAACAATGTATAGGTCTATGATCGACAGTCTGTTGTATTTAACAACATCTAGACTGGATATTGTACAGGTTGTTTGCATGATAGCAAGATTCCAAGTTGCTCCTAAATATTCTCACCTAAATGCAATTAGAAGGATCTTTAGGTATCTGCAAGGAACAATCAGCTATGGTCAGTGGTATCCAAAGAGAGGAGACTTATCTTTGCAAGCTTATACTGATGCAGATTGGGCAGGAAATATAGATGACCAAAAAAGTACAAGTGGAGGTGCTTTCTACTTAGGAGACTGGTTAGTATCATGGAACAACAAGAAGCAAGATTCAGTGTCATTATCTATTGTTAAGACAAAATATATCGCAGCTACTACATGCTGCTCACAAGTTCTATGGATGAAGTAAACCCCGAAAGACATACAGGTGGAGATACCGGAACCCATTCCAATCTGGTGTGATAAATCAAGTGCAATCAACATCTCCAAGAATCTAGTAATGCACTCAAGAACAAAACATATTGCAATTAAGGATCACTTCTTGAGGGAGAAGGTAGCAGACAAGGAGGTTATGGTAGAATATGTTCCCACTGGTGAGAAGATTGCTAACATATCTACCAAGCCACTTCCGTTGGGTCCTTTTGAGTACTTGAGACAAAAAATGGGAGTTGTCCCACCATATGGTAGCACTTAAATGCATGAGAGGATGCATGATTCAGGGGGAGTCTTGAATCATGAAGCATGGACACAGGGGGAGAGAGTGTCTTAACTGGATGTCATCAAAGGAGAGATTATTGGTGATAGACTAAGATTTCCTTTGCCATTGCTGTCAAAGGGGAAGAGAAACTAGAAAAGGAATGTTTATGTCAATGCCAAAGGGGGAGATTGTTGGGATTGAGTTGTCATTGATGTCAATCGGTATTGCAGGCAGGCTACCGGTAGATGTATGTCATACAGTATGAAGAAGAGTGTACCCGTATGGTGAAAGATAAATAAAGTATTGAGAAGATTAACATGAAGACTTGTCAACCGGTATGGTGGAATACAAGTAGTTATTGAGTCTATCAGTAACTTCACCGGTATGAGGTGAGATGCATGTGTGTTAGCATGTTGAGTGACAACTAATAGAGCATAAACTAGTCTGGAGGTTGGCTTCCTATTTTTGATGAAGAGGTAGAATGTTAAAGTTATCACAAACCACCAGAGGTGAAGATGTGTTACCAATGTAGTGTGCACTACTAGTTAGTAGAAGGAGAAGGTCTCACTAGTAAAGGCATGTACCGGTATGAGTTTGTTGATTGATCAGGTATAAACCGACCATGGGTTAGTGAGCTGAGTGATTGACCATTGTGATGCCACGTGGAGCCGAGGTGGAAAACATGCAGAGGTCAGTGAAGCCTCCATTGACTTGGTTGTTGAAACAACTAGTCAATATTAATGGAAACAACCACAAGTCACAGGATGGTAACTGATTAAGGTGGCTCAAGGAAGAAATAATGACATAGAAATATCATGGAGTAGTTGGCACCTGGATCAAAGAAAAGGAATCATACTGCAAGAAGATCTTGAGAAGGAAACAACTGATCTTTTTATGAGTCGAGAGATTTTAGGGTAGAAAATCATGTACGAGATTGATATCTTTAGCAAGTATGCATTAGATACTGGAAAACATGTACAGATGCATTCCTCAAGTACAGGTGATTGATCCAAGATAGACTAGATTGGATCTCATGCTGATTTTGTCAAGTGAAGGAAACCCTAACTCCCCCAAGTTTGAATTGATTCTTGGTGGTAAAGCTCAAGTTTCAATATAATGACTTGAGACTATGATTGTTGTTGCTGCAGTAAGAAGACAAGTGTGAAATTTCTACCTGAGATCCAAAGAGAAAAACACTTGAAGTGTTTATGAGTGAAGTATTGACCTACAAGGAGAAGAAGAGAAAACTAGTGGAGAGTGCATTGAACACATAGATGACAAACCGGCAGAAGTAGTGTCTGATTAAGAGTGATTGATTGTGAGTTGAGATGAGGAAGACATTCTGAGAGAGGATTGAGAAAGGTGATCAGCAAAGTCAAGTAGTAGAGTGCGTGGAGATAATAAAGATCAGTAAGGGTGAAACCGGTAGAGGAAAATATTGTAAGGTTGCAAAACTTCATTTGTAATAGTGATTTCATTAGTATATCTCAATTTTATATTGTTTTCACTAAGTTGTAGCTTAGTGAAGGGGTAGTACCTCCTTTAGGTTGTAGCCTATAAATTGTGTAGGGGTTGGTGCTCCTTTGAGTTGGTGCTTATAAATTAGGGGTTGGTTCTCCTTGGGTCGGTGCCCTAAATTTTGTAATCAGAGTTTTATTGTGAAGCTGGATTGGAGCAAAAGATCTCTAGCAGCTATTCTCATCAAGGTTTTTGCCACATTGGGTTTTCCTCATATATATCTAGTGTTGTGTGATGTATTCTTGTGCATGTGTTATGTTAATGCTTTAGCAAGTCCTTTCACACACTCTACTTGCATTGTTTAAGTTACCAGATAGGACTCAGTTTGTTCTCTACTTTACTAGTATCTTCTTTTGAAGAAAAATAGTTTAAATCACTAATTCACCCCCCTCCCAGTGATCCATTGTGTCCAACAATCTTAACATCATTACTTATTCTACCTAGATGAGCGACAACATTTTACTCTACTTAAAAAAAGCACCTAATAACCTTAGTAATTAATCAAGCATAAGTGAAACTTATTAACTCCTATTACTCATGATATGCAACCTACTTAATCATTCATTCAATAAGATATTCTACCTTTCAATGCAAAACTATTTCCCCCTTATACTTAGGTTCATTTTATGCACCAAGTCCAAATTTTCCTATTTACCCTTAACCAACCTTAAACTATTATGATTATCATTCATATACCATAATTAACCTTTATCTATTCATTAGCATGATTTCCATTTTCATTTAACATTCACATAACTATATACAATTCTATGCTCCTAGCATGTTCATTTCTTTATCATGATTCCTAAGAGCATAATGCAACAATCATAAGGTCTTCCTTAACCACATAATCTAATCCATTACAATAACAACTCATTACAAATCTATTAACTACACGAATTCAATTCAACACAAAATTAGGATGTAGTAGGATATGCTCTCGTCCATCTTCCAATTAGAGTTATAATCTTAATCCACATCGACTAATACCATCTATTCTTTTTCTTTATGATAATCATCCATTCAACCATCTACCCATTCACATACTAGAGATTTCCATTAATAATAATAGTAATTCTTCCTTAAGAACATTCATATGAAACATTCATTTACAACCCAAGCATTACATGAATTCAATTTACCATTAGATCACAAGCTACAAAGTACAATATAATAAGTCCAAATCTTTTCAATCACAAATCATAATCATGTCCTATGATATCTTATACCAATATACATACACATGTTTAACCTACTAAGGGTATAGCATATCTTCTACTTTAAGCATTAACCAGAAACATCATCCCTAAGCTATCACCATTATTACTACATTTTCATAATTTCCTTTTAACATGACTCATCATGAATACCAATTGCATCATTAAATTCCAATCCATAACATATATTAACATCTCAAGCATCCATTTCATTTATCTATAAATGCATTACAATACAACTCAATGTCTATCATTACAATCATAACCCATATCCCAAGCTTTCACTATTAATAGAACAACATAGTCATTTCCCATGAGCAAGGCTCTCTTAATACATGAATTCATCTACAACTATTACAATATAATTTATTTACTTAAACTCTGACATCATTTACATTCTTTATGCAATAATCATCTATTAACTATATCTAAGAAGTATCCACATCCCCACAAGAAGAATCCAAGGATAGGTTTATCCCAATGGTTAAAAGCACCAACCACCCGACCATGTGGAACCAAAGAAATGACCCCCCATGCTAGGAGATGACACAAGTTCCCAACATACACTCTACATATAAGCTGAAACTTAAACCAAATAGACTCTAAACAATAATATGGAATCTCAAGAAAGAACCATTCACAAGAAAACATAGGTAGAAACTCCCAGAGGTGTGTAAATCAACAAAGCATCAATACATCTTAGGCAGGGACATATGTAGGAGTGGAGTGTCATCACATGTTATCCTCCCCATAATATTGCCAACACAACTCTCCAAGGCATAACACAACATCAATAGACATGTGGAGCCACCTCTATGCATGAGAGAATCAAGAGAGATTTGACTTAGCACCACAATGGTCTTCCCAAGATTATCCTAAAACATCCTCCCTAGGATCAAGACATGGGGATCAACTATTCATTATCTTGATCAGTTAATTATTTACCCATCCCATGAATTTATTATTAGTGTCATCACTTGTTTAATAATAGGAAAACTTCCAATTCACCCTAGCAATCTTAATGGGAGGCTTATCAACTCACCGCCTATCTCTCGTGGTCCCAGTCATCACATGGAATCCCACCCCCCCTAACATATTTCCAAAATAAAAACAAAAATAACAAGAGGCTCTAAATCATAGGCAAATCTGAAACCATAATCATCATTATGCAGTCACACACATACACATAAATATGAACATCCAAAAATCCATAATGGCAAGTAAAGAAACCTTGAGCCTCTTATCCAAAATAAACATCAAAGCCATAAGGCAATCAAATCTATCTCAATATAAAATAAAAGATAGCAGAAAGGCACATCAACTTGTTGGTACAAAAGCAATAAAGCAATCCTCACAATCATGGCTCATCAACATGAAGGAGAAACTCAATAACTCTTAGGTAAGGCACTTCAACTTATCAAGATACAAAATCACATAAATTCTCAAATCAGATCAATGCCAATACTAGAAAATATCAAAATACTAACCCAAATGCCTCTAGCACAAGGTCAAACCTAGAAAGTACAATACAGTTGACCAAACTTGACAAACATGAAGAAAGTGTAGATTGGTGCAAACTCAATTCTGTAGCACATATGTCCAATCCTAAAGCACATTTACACTATTCTATGGTTCATATGTAAGGTTCTATACCACATATGTCCATTGAAGTGGCACATATTTCATAGAGGTCAAATTCGATGGAAATATTTGAAGTTACGAATCCAATTTAAAATTTACACAAGTAGGGTTAAATCCCGAAACCAATTACACTAAAAACACCCCAAAAATACCTTCAAGGAGGTGTAATGAATCAAAATAAGATAAGAAAAAGCAAAAGATCTTTCCAAAAACATTACTCAGCCATAGGACCAAAACTTCACCCAGGACTCGTAAAAAGGGCAATACAACTCATATAGCTTACACAAATATTATCAGGAGATAATAGAGTCAAAGAAAGGCTCAAAAATACCATACAATAAGCAATGCATATAACATCCATGGAAAAGACAGGTATAGGAAGCTCACAAATAGCTCACCCTCACCCAGACTCCTAAAATTAGAACAAAGAAACAACAAGAAATGGAGAAACAATCTTTAATCACAACAAATCACATCCCATGAGGACTTGCAGATTAAGCACTCAAAGCATCATAAATATACAAGCTGTGCATGTTGGCATTATGGATGAATTGATTATGTGTTGCATTAAAAAATTTTCATTGATGTTAACACTAGCTATTATCGTTGGTTATCGATAGACAAGTTTTGGTTATCAGTAGAAGATCTAGTGTTACTGACATAAGAGACTATTTGTTTGACACTTCCAACATGTTTGGATCTATGGAATATGTTTGGTTACATGTGTTACGTGCTTCTGGAGTATGTCTTGGTCAGATAGTATGGACTTGGTAATCGAATGCTAGCATACACTCTGGTAAACCCTTACCGACACTGGTTTATGGCTTTACCAACAAAGCTTTCACTGAGGAATCTTGATAGGATGCATTAGTGGTGTTGGTGTGGCTTCTAGATGGATTTCAGGATGCTGAAGAAGTTCTTTGATCATGCTTCAACTACTTGAAGAAATTGCTTTGGCATGGTGGACACATAATAGGTCTAGTACCTATCTAGGTTATGGACCAGTATCATGTTAATGTGTACTCTACATGTTACCAAGATGTTTTATGGATTGGTTATTGTTGTCTTGGTCTTAAACAGACATGGCATATCATTGTAAAATTGATTTATGTATTGATCTTATTGTAATACCTTTTAGGTGGTCAACCTAATTGGCCTAGGCCTTAGGGTTTATATAAATAAGAGGTAGAAACTCTTTGTAGAGTATCATGGTTATTGAAAAGGTCATGGTCAAGGAGTTTAATGTGAGAATATTGTAATATAATTCAGGCAGAGGAGTTGCTCGATCATAGTTGATCAAATTGGGATTAAGGAAGAGGTCAAAGGCCTCTGGTATTGAGCTTAACCAAAACTATAATTAGGCATGGTAGATGATATCTCTGGTAGTTCACTCTATTGGATTTTTGTCCATTTATATTGAGAAGGTTTTAGCCTCTCTGTATTCAATGAGACTCTTTTTGTAATGAGTAGGATGCTCTAGGCAGTGTGCCTTCCTGCATGTGTAGGCCCCGCATTGTAACACATACTTTCTGCAGAAGTATCATCTGACTGTGGTTAGGCTTCTCATCATGGTTTTTCTCTTTTCGGGTTTTCCACATACAAATCATGGTGTTATGTGGTATGGTTTCTTTGCATTGATTATTTATATATTTGTTACGTTACATTGTTTATCGATATTTGTTTCTGCTTTACCTATACTTAATTTGGTTAAAGGTTATTTAGTGGATTAAATGTTATAATCTGTTAACAACTGATTCACCCCCTCCCATCTCAGTTGTTCACTGGTTATCCTAACAATTGGTATCAGAGCTTTGATCCTCTTTTGCAAAAGCTTAACCGCCTGAGGTAGATCCTATTACAGCTTACACTTCTAGTAATCCACCGACAACTATTTTCAAAGGAGAAATCCCTAAGCTTGATGGAACAAACTATGGAATATGGAAGATCAGGATGGAGACTCATCTTAGATGTCTTGGAAAGGAGATTTGGGAGATCACTGAGAAAGGATATACACCTTATGATCTAACATCTGGCAATCCTGCTCCTGCAGACTTGGATAAAAATATTGAAAATGATTGCAGAGCTAGAGAAGCCCTCTTGTGTGCACTTACTAATCAGCAGATCATGGGATTAAATGATAAATTATTGACAAAGGTTATGTGGGAGAAATTGAAAACTTTGAATGAAGGTGACCCTACTGTGAAAATTTCTAAACTTGATGGTTATGTTGGGATCCAAGAACACTAAGAGGGGGGGTGAATCAGTGTTCTACCAGTAAACAAAGATTTTATGCCTTTATACCAAACACATATAAAATGGTAAACAAATATACATATAACTTGAATCAAATAAACCATCCACATAAATGAACACCATAACACACATAATTTATACATGGAAAACCTCAATGAGGAAAAACCACGGTGGGATTTGTGACCCACAATATCAATTTACTGGCCATATGAAAAGATATTACATATAATAGGGGCCTGCACTTGCAAGAAGGCACACTTCCTAGAGCACACTACTCATCACTAAAGAGTCTCACTACCTACAAGCTTCTGCCAAAGAAAATTACTGAAAATTAACTCAAGATTGCATCCGTTATGCCAAATAGAGTTTTGGTTCTAGTTCTGCTCTATACCAGTTCATAACCTTGAACACTTCTACTAGTATCTCTTCTCCTCCAAAATTCTTTCCAACCTATCCATATATCATTGCATAATATGACATTTGCATACAAAATGATCTATATACATATACTTCACATTATATAGTTCTGCTATTTTCTGTCTCACTTATTTTGCTTTCTATCACATATGTCATATATACAAAATGACCTAACAGCCTGATCTATATACCTATTACAAACAATATGCCTTATGTATACTTACAATAAAATACAAAATATATTCAATGTTGGCTTCAACAATTACAAAATGATTTACTAAATAAATCCTCCTTGATGTCGGCTTCCAAAGAAGTATTGATGTCAGTGCTAGTGTCAGTGTAGCCCTGAATGCTCCAAAGCTGGTATCTACTGGTATATGCCTCCTTGTGTTAGTTTATGACTTCCATCAGATCTTGTTTTCATAAATGACAACAAAATGAATCCAATGAGTGTCAATTGCCAACAATCTTGCCCTTTGGTATTGATGGCAACACTCATGTGAAAAATGGATTCCCTATCGGTATGCTCCCCCTGAGCAATAAACTCCATCTGAAATATGTTTCCCTAATATTTTTCACATATAAACATACTCCCTCTTTGACATTAATTCCAAAGACTAAATAAAAGAAAACTGTTAGTTTCACTGGAGCTTAGCCATCATCAGGATTTTCGGGTATGCCTTTTGTAATAACTAAAGATATGTATCCCATATGGATTTGAAAGTATCAGAAATAGATTCCAGTCCACTTAGTAAATGGGAAAGTGTTTCCTTCTCTTGAATATCTACTGGTGTGGTTTTAGCTATCATATCCATGCATTCTTTCTTGTGAACACCCAATGAATCTAGTCTAGGACTTACCAATCCTCTTAGATTTCTTTCTCTTCTCATGATTTTATCTCTCTCCTTCTCAAAAGAAAAGATTTAGTTCTCCAATGATAAATTTTTTCCATCAATAGATGTGTTTAGTGTAGTCAATCCATTAAAATAATTATCAATTTTAGCCATCTTGTCATATCTCCTTCAACCTGCTATCTTGATGGGGTTCACCTAGCCTGCTCAACACTTCACCTAGCTGGTGTTGCTCAATTCCATGAACTCACTAGGCCTAGTTGCACTCTAGACCTCCAATTACTTCTCAATATCTTATAGGGCTTGATTCTTGACCATTATCAGGTGTTTGTTTTAGGTGTTTTGGTTAGGAACCCTACCAATTCAAAGTGCCTCTGAGGTGCTCAATTATGGCTTCTTGGCTTCAACTTTTCAAACTATTCTCCTATTGTTGTGAGATGATGTAGAGGTATGGAGGTGTCTTATAACATTTTTTAAGTGTATTTTGATTCCATTAGTGGTTTACAAACTTTAGGTTTCTTACCAATTTCAAAATCTTGCCTAGAAAAGGGCTACAAGGAATTAGCCCCAATTAGGCCTCCTAATCCGGTTTTCTAGGGCTTGAGGGAAAATGATACAAAAGAACCCCTAATAATTTTGGATTTCCTTCAATTTTTCACTTAAACCCAAGATATTTTTGTGGTTTTTTCTTCATATCCCATCATTCAATGTGCTAACCCCAAAATGAGGGTTTTGAAGGGTTTACTAGGCCTTTAACCGGTAGTGAATGAACAAGTTGGAGTTTTGGTATCAAATGGATTTTTAAAATCTTCTCCCTACATGGAAAACTCTATCCCAACTCCATGGACCCCTCCAAACTCTTAAATGGTGATTTGGCACTCACCCCTACACTTTACACCACGTTTTCACCTTATTTCCTCTAGCCGGGTTGCTCCTGGACTCGCCTAGAACAAGGTGATAGTCATGCTTAAAATATTCTCCAGCACTTGAACCTACATATGTACAATGTATAGGTGGTTTTCTACCATGTCCCAACTAGTTGTGATGGTAGAACATGTGGAACTCATGGGGCAACCATATTTACAAGAAAACTGCTATATATAAGCCAAAACTGGCTGTTTGCAAACAAGAACAAGAAAACACTAATGAATAGTATTTAAAAAGCTTGAAATGGAAACAAGAGTACTATAACACTCTAATTAAACTCAATCCATTAATGGATCAATGGATTCAATCCATTTTCACATTCAAAATGAGTAAAATCAAGCCAAAATGCTGCCAACAAGACTGAAAACGAGTAGTTTCAATTGTTGAACTTACATCACACACTTCTTTAGCCTTGGTAAATGTGAAAGAGAGGGTATTTATAGTTTTACTATCTGTGGAGTCCTCTGAGAGAATTGTTTAATCCCTAACTCCAATGCTAACCAATTCAGGACAAAAGTTGTCATGACAACTTTTTGCAACTTTACACTTTTGCACTTTTTGGTCTTCTCAACCTATAAGACCTATTCCAAGTCATCACGTATGACTTTTCAAACATTTATAAGAACTATTTAACCCTCCCTAATGCCTATACAAAGTTTTGATACTTTTAACCTTCAAGAAGGTCAACTACCTACTCTAACCCACTATTTACACAAAAATGCAAACCTAAGAAGAATGAACTCAACCTAGGCCTACATTAACTCAAAAAAATAACTCTTGGATCCTCCTAGAGTCCTTATTCATTACTGACTTGGCTAGGATCAGTACAAGCCAAAATTGTGAAAACTAGATAGCCTAAGTCCTAAGTGCTCCTACACCATTCTCCCAAACAAAAGAAGATCATGTCACCTCTTTGGGAATCAGATTTTGATCAATCCCAAGCTTCTTAAACTTTTTCTCAAGCACCCATGTAGCTTCAACATCATCCATACACTGTCATTTGATTAGGTGCCCCCAATAGGCCTGATGCCTTGTCTTTTTGGTGATCCTTGAACTCAACACCTTCTTGACCTTTGGATTTGGTTTGGCTGGTAACTAAAGGTTGTTCACATCATCTGATACCTTTGAGTTACTGCAATCTGAACCTTGAATTGGTCCCTTGTAGGAAATCAAGTTTTCTATGTTGAAAATTGGTGACAATCCTATGTCACTAGGTAGATTCACTTTGTATGCATTTTCTCCATACTTGGCTAGAATGGTACATGGACTATCCTTCTCATTTGTAACTTATTAGGAACTCTTTGTTGTAGCCTTGCTTTGTTTAGGTGCACCATTACAAGATCTCCCACTTGAAATTATAGATTTTTCCTCTTTTCTTCAATGTTTTGCTTGAGTTTGCTTGTATTCTCCATCAATGCTTGCTTGACTGATTCATGGACTTCCTTCATTGATTGAGAAAAATCTTCTGCATATCCACTTCTTACTGCTGCACTACCTAAGTCTCTCAACTCCAAAATGCCTTTTGGGTGCACTCCATAGACCACTTGAAAAGGGCTCTTGCTGGTAGTCCTATTCATGGTGTCATTGTATGCATATTCATCCTTTGAGAGTACTTGATCCCATGTCTAACCATATTCCTTAGTAAGGCACCTTAATAAGTTTCCCAAGCTTCTATTCACTACTTCAATCTTCCCATCTATTTGAGGATGGTAGGTTGATCCAAAAGAGAGATTGGTGCCAAGCTTTTGCCAAAGTGTCTTCCAAAAATGACTCATGAATTTTGAGTCTCTTCTGAAACAATGCTCATGGTTAAACCATGTATCTTCACTACCTCTTTGAAGAACAATTGAGCTATTTGGCATGCATCATGAGTAGTCTTGCAAGGCACAAAGTGAGCCATTTTGCTAAATTTGTCCACAATGACATAAATGCTATCATATCCCTATTTTGTCCTTGGTAAACCTACTACAAAGTCCATACTAATGCATTCCCAAGGTCTATTTGGTATGGGAAGAGGTTGGTATAAACTGGCATTTGTAGAAGTACCTTTAGCATTTTGGAAAACTATACAAGTCTCTGCATACTTCTTCACATCTTGATTCATCCTTGGCCAATAGTAGTACCTCTGAACCAACTCTTGAGTCTTATTGACTCCAAAATGTCCACTAAGGCTGCTATTATGCTTCTCTTGTATGAGATTTTCTCTCATTGAGCCTCTAGGCACACAAAGCTGCCCACCTCTAAACAATAGTCCATTTTGTGAAGTAAAATCAAAATACTCACTATGGAAGTGATTTTGATACTCCTTACACACCTTGTAGGCATTTGAGAAGTCTTCATCCTCTGGGTATAAGCCTCTAAAACTATCAACACCTATGCTTCTCAATTGGATCTCTTGGACTATCAAAATTCTTCTACTTAATGCATCAGCTACCTAGTTTAACTGCCCTTTCTTGTGCTTAATGGTGAATGCATAGGCCTGCATATACTCCACCCATTTCATGTGTTTATGACTAAGTTTGTCTTGTGAGTTTAAGAAACTCAATGCTTGGTTGTCCATATAGACTACAAATTCTTTAGGGAGGAGATAGTGTCTCCATTTTCTCAAAGCCTGCACTAAAGCATACAACTCAAGATCATAAAAGGAGTATTTCTTCTTGGAATACTTAGCTTCTCACTATGGAAAGCTACTGATCTTTCTTCTTGGCTTAGGACAACACCTACTCCAACATTGCTTGCATCATATTCCACAATGAAAAGTTTTTCAAAACTAGGCAACACTAGCACCGATTGAGTAACTATCTTCTCCTTCAAGGTTTCAAAACCTTTGTTTTCTTCCTCATTCCATTGAAATTTTGCCTTCATTCCACCTCTAATAGTGTCTAACATTGGTGCACATATAGCCCTAAATTGCCTAATGAACTTCCTATAGTACTGAGCTAGTCCATGGAAGCTTCTCACCTTTGTTGCTAACTTGGGAGTGGGCCAATTTACAATGGATTCAACCTTGCTGGGATCCATCTTGAGGTTTCCTTGAGACAACACAAACCCAAGGTACACCAACTTCTACTTGAAAAACTCACACTTATCCAAGTTCATGGTTAGCTTTTCATCAGACAATCTTTGTAATACATCTTGCAAATGAGTAATATGATCTGCCCTATCCTTACTGAAAATGAGAATGTCATCCACATATACCACCACAAATGTACCTATTAAGTCCTTCATCACTTCATTCATGAGTCTCATGAAGGTGCTTGGATCATTGGATAAGCCAAATGGCATTACAAACCACTCATAAAGTCCCTCTGTTGTCTTGAATAATGTTTTCCACTCATCACCCTCCTTAATCCTAATTTGGTGATATCCACTTTTAAGGGAAATCTTGGTAAAGTACTTGGCTTCCCCTAAACAATCCATGAGGTCTTCTATTCTAGGAATAGGCAACCTATATCTGATGGTGATCCTATTTATGGCTCTAGAATCAGTACACAACCTCCAAGTACCACCTTTCTTTGGGGCTAACATGGTAGGGACAACACAAGGGCTAATCCTTTTCCTAATTAGGCCTTGGTCTAAGAGCTCTTGGATTTGTTTGGCAATCTCAACATTTTGTTGGGGAGTCATCTTATAAGCTACCTTGTTAGGTAAGGATGCTCCGAGAATGAAGTCTATTTGATGTCTTATGGCTCTTTTAGGAGGTAATGTGGCTGGTTGTCCATCACTTACTATGCCTTTAAATTTCTTCAACAAATCTTGCACCTCTTTTGGCAAATCTAGCTACTCTTTCTTGTCTTCCTCTTTAGGCTTCATCACTAATGCAAAACCTACACCTTCACCTTCCTCAAGTGTCCTCAAGAACTGTTTTTCACTTACCAAAAGAACATTAGGACTTGCTGCCCTTTTCTCACCTTCCTCAAGGATAGACTGAATCTTGAATATGACTCCATCTTTCTTGAATGAGTATGCATTCTTGGCTCCATCATGGATAGCTTGTCTATCAAATTTCCTTGGTCTTCCTAATAGAAGATGGCATGCATCAATAGGTAGGACATTACATAACACCTTGTCCTTATACCTTCTAATGGTAAAATCCACCCATGCTTGCTCATTGACTAGGACATGTTGGCCTTTGTTTAACAAAGTCACTCTATAAGGATTGTTGTGAGGTATCCTTTGCAATTTGAACTTACTCACTACCTCTTCTGATACAATATTATCTATAGACCCTGAATCAATGATCACCTTGCACACTTTATCCATAATCTTGCATTTTATTCTAAATAAGGACCTTCTTTGGCTAGGCTCTTCTTTGACCATTTCTTTGATCAAAGTTCTCCTTATCATCAAGTTGTCACCTACTTCTAACTCTAAGGCAACCTCTAAGATCTTGCTACTTGAGGACTCTTCTTGAAGATAGTTCACTCTTCTTTCACTACCTTGTGATGATGATCCCTTCTCTGAACACCTATATGTTGGATGGCCAAGTTGGTTACAATGGTAGCACTTCATTGTTGCAAAATATGAGGAATCTCTACCTTGTCCACTAGATATTCCTCTGGAACCACTATTTGATCCCCTTCCTCTATTGAATCCTCATCTACTAGTGCCACTCTCTTGCTACTCTGTGAGTTTGGACTCACCTTGTGTTCTTTGTCTAGTACTTCTTCCCCGAAAGCCTCCCCTATGACCTCTATTGTCTTTTCCTCTACCCCTACCCCTATTGCTTCTTGAGTCATGTTTTCTTTTTAGTTTTTCCTCCACCTTAAGGGAAAGTTAAAAAGTTTGATGGACTGTTTTTGGGCTCATTAGGCTGATTTCTTCTTGGATGTTTCACCGTAGACCATTTAGGTACCTCGCAACCTTGAGACTCTCTTCTTCCACCACATGAGATCTAAGGCTAAGTGAAACTCCTCCATTTAGCTACTAACATCAAGGTCTTTTTGTCTTAAGTTTTGTCTCTTCCTATGAATTTGCACTTTATAGTCATCAGGGAGATAGACTTCTTTGATTTTGACTAACATCCCTTTCCAAGAAGAGATGGGTGCTTTGCCCATTTTCTTCCTCTCATCTTGTACAAATTGCCTGTTGGCATATGCACACTCCAATGAGACATTGAAGGTGATTGAAGGTTTTGTCATTGATGGCAACCTTACAATCCTATGACACCGGCAAGACATTAGCAGATCACACATTACACCAGCACTTAGAACACTAGCACCGACATAGAGAAAGGAAGCATACCAGCACAGAGGCTGACATGATTTTTGATATAATATATTTTGTTATTATTGTAAAAACTTTGTAAAGCTGACTTAATATCATTGTAAAATGACTTATATATATAAGAAGTCATTGTAGGACATTTTTGTAAGAAGGTAGAAAATAATAAGGTAGACCTATTATGCGAAATATAGGTTAAGGGATATATGTAAAGAATAGAGCAGAAACCAGTACTGAATCAGGCATTGAAGATGCTATTGTAAAGTAGTACGGATTATTGGATTTATAAAATCTACATTGTAAGTCAGTGAGACTTCCCAATTGAGTAGTTAAAGACAACTTACCCCAAGGGACAACTTTTTGCAACTTTGCACTTTTGCACTTTTTGGTCTTCTCAACCTATAAGACATATTCCAAGTCATCACATATGACTTTTCAAACATGTCTAAGACCTATTTAACCCTCCCTAATGCCTATACCAAGTTTTGACACTTTTGACCTTCAATAAGGTCAACTACCTACTCTAACCCACTATCTACACAAAAAGCAAACCTAAGAAGAATGAACTCAACCTAGGCCTACATTAACTCAAAACAATAAATCTTGGACCCTCCTAGAGTCCTTATTCATTACTGACTTGGCTAGGGTCAGTACAAGCCAAAATTGTGAAAACTAGATAGCCTAAGTCCTAGGTGCTCCTGCACCATTCTCCCAAACAAAAGAAGATCATGTCACCTCTTTGTGAATCAGATTTTGATCAATCCCAAGCTTCTTAAACTTTGTCTCAAGAACCCATGTAGCTTCAGCATCATCCATACCCTACCATTTGATTAGGTGCTCCCAATATGCTTGATGCCTTGTCTTTTTGGGGATCCTTGAACTCAACACCTTCTCGGCCTTTGGATTTGGTTTGGTTGGTAACTGAAGGTTGTTCACATCATTTGATACCTCTGAGTGACTGCAATCTAAACCTTGAATTGGTCCCTTGTAGGCAATCAAGTTTTCTATGTTGAAAATTGGTGACAATCCTATGTCACTAGGTAGATCCACTTTGTATGCATTTTCTCCATTCTTGGCTAGAATGGTATATGGACCTATCCTTCTCATTTGTAACTTGTTAGGAACTCCTTGCTATAGCCTTGCTTTATTTAGGTGCACCATGACAAGATCTCCCACTTGAAATTGTAGATTTTTCCTCTTTTCTTCAACGTTTTGCTTGAGTTTGCTTGTGTTCTCCATCAATGCTTGCTTGACTGAGTTCAAAAGGAAAAGGTATTTTGGGCAGTTCTACTCAAGTTTGCAATGGGGAATCTAACAACATCTTTGCATAGAGTTAAAAAATCCTATCATCCACCTCATATCAGAGTTCAGTAATCTAGATTTTCTTAGGTTCAACTGCTTCCATAAGAGTTTCATCAGTTTTTACCATGAAACAGATATCAGTGGAATACTTTTGCACAATGTTCTTTGAAATTCTCTCCCTTTGCCTCATGTTTTCTTGAAAATTCTTAAAATACCCCCAAATTTTCTCATCTCTGTCGGTACCAAGACCAGTGATAGCTTCCTTGATCTACATACCTACCGATATGTCATGAGCCCAATTCTTTTTCCCTAGACTAGGTAGCTCATTCCGGAAGTAAAGCATTAAGCATACAATGAGATTACCATATCTGAAATTTCCTCTCTTAATTCCTTTGATCTTCCCAAGGTTTAACATTAATTCACTCCTCATCCATTCACTCAAATCATATTTCACATTGTTTCTCAGCATCTGATATGCAGCATGTATGCAACAACTAGATACAAAATTCAATTGATTAGATTGAGTTACCTTATAGCCTAGTATCATGCTTGCAAACTTTATATCAATGTCGGTGATCGTGCTTATCCTCATTGATTTGTTATCAGGTGTAGCACCAGTGAGTTTCTCAACTGAAGTGTTTTGAATTTTCTTGCTAGGATCTTGTTTGACTGAAGGTAAGTCGATGATCGCTTGAATAGCCTCCTTCATGATCATGTAAGGTTGATCTAGCCAAATAAACTCATTGTGAACCCTGCTCAAAATGTATCCAATAACTTCATCCTTGAATTCTGGTATGTACAGAATACCGGTTAACCCTAGATCCTCAATTGCTTTGAATTCTGGTTTGATAGTTCTAGAGTCTCCCAGTATCACGGATTGATATATATTTTTGATGTCCTCAGTGCCCAAATCTTCAAGGGTGTAGTGAATGTATGTTAGAGTATTTGGGTATTTACTTGATTAATTAAACAATATTTGTTTAATTATTTAAGTTCCCTTTATCTCTTTTACACTTAAGCTAACTTTAGGTGCATAATAATTAGTTCTTTTATTAATTATTATGTGCAAGCCTAGGTTTTCCTTTTTAGGGTTTCTTGACCTATTAGAGGTTGAATTCTTTTCCTTTGTATTATTCCATTATCACATTACACATTTTGTGAATATTGAGCTCTCATCTTTTTGAGCATATTTTCTGTGTATTATTTTTTTGTTATTTGCTTCCTTGCTTCTCCTTGTAATAGGTTATTTAGCTTGTAGAGATCTTTAGGCTCTTGTGGTGTTGTATTTCTCAACTCTCACATGGTATCAGAGCTTCAAATCTGCAGCTATTTGTTCTTGTTTTGAGAATGTTTGCATTGGAAGCAGATCTAGGGTTTCAGGAAGTGTTTTTATGTACTTTGAGATAGGCCCTCTTTTTCTTGAGCACTTTGGGACTAAATGGACCTCACCATCATGTTCACAAGGTCCCAAAACCTCTACAGTCATATAAAACTTGACCATTTTATACTCCTGAGCCTCTGGGAGTATTTTTTCTCTAGTACCAGGTCATACAACCCTAGCACGCAATTCAAAAAAAAATCTCAAAAAAATAATTTTTGTCTTTTTACGACATGCAAGCTGATTTTTTTATTTTTTGAAAAATAAATAAATAAAAAAATAAAAAATAAAAAAAGTTATTAAAAAAATAACAAAAAAAGGCAAAAAAAGTGTCTTTTAACAAAAAAATTGTTGGGGGGTTTCCCCATGGTACCGTGGGGCCCCCTAACCTGCTGCAGGTGTATCATTTCCAACGGTTCTGACACCATCGACCCCTAGCTCACCGGCGTCTGCCTTTCCAGCCCTGCTGGCATCGCTTTCCCGACCCCTACCACCGCAACACCCCTCTGGCCCCCATTGCACTGCACTGCCCCACCGTCGTGGCCCCTATCTGCAACCCTCTCCAGCACTGCTACCTCCCTGCACTTGCCAGCCCCCTCGCTGTGCTACACCACCACCCACGGCCTCCCTGCGTCGCCCGCTAGCCCCTTGCCGCTGCCGAAAACCACCCCAGCCATTACTGGGCCACTGCCCGACCACCACAACACCACTCGCCTACCACTGGAGCACTACCCATGGGCCACCTCCGTCCAACCCTACCCTCGTTGCACCTCCCTCTTGCCTCTTTTAAAGGGGGGTTGGTTTTTTTACCATAACTTGAGAAACCGGAGTCATTTTTTCGAAAATGAATAGGCATCGAAAATCTCATTCCGAGCCGGACCTCGTGGTGTTGGAATTTTCTTTCCAACTTTGTTATTTGACTATGTTTTTTTCCAGTCAAAGTGGGGTCTCTTTTTTGCACTCTGGGAGCCATAGAATGAGCATTCAAACTCCATTTTTTGAAAACTTTATATCATTGGAAAGATTGTCTTGTGTACTTTCTAGCCATATAAGTTTTATTTACAGATTCTGCTCCAGGAATATTTTCTTCAGTTTTTTTCTTTTCAGCACTCTATGGATATCTTGGTTGTTTCAGGTCTTGGGATGTCTTCTCTGAGTAGGATGTCTTAGTTTTGGCTCTTCTTTTTGTTTCCAGTCTTCTTATCATTTTAGCTTCTTTTATGCAAATGCATTGAGATAAAGTGCCATCATGCATTGTTTACTTGGGATCTTGCACATCTTGTGCCTTATTGTACATGCACTACTTATAAAGTGCCATGAGGGGGTTCATGTTTGCCTTATTTTCCATCTACCTTTTTCCAGTGATTGTTCCTTCCCCGACATTCACCTCATGTTGTGTGTCAAGTGAATGTTCCTTCCACGACACTTTGTATTGTCTCTACGCCTTCAATGTTCTTGGTTCTTCATCGTGCAGTTCTTGTTGGCCGTTCTTTTTAGTGTACTTGTCCCTCTCCCTTTTTCAACATTATAGGGAGGTTTGTCCTATTGGTCCTAATGCTTTTGTGGTTCGATTGATCACCTCTTCAGGCTTTGGTTTCCCATGCCATCTATATCTTCAAGTTCAATTGTTTGCCTTTGTTTACCTTTTGATTCGAGTAGTGTCATTTGAGGGCACTCATATAGATTACAATCTTCACTACTTGGTCATGTTCTCTTTCTATGGAGGTTCTTTAGATCAGCAGTTATTCTTTGATAGTGTTTGCAGGTTCTTCATGCTTAAGTGATTCTTCTGATCTTCTCTTATTCCTATCTTTTTGGAACATTCTTGTTCGGAGGCTTTTTCAGTCTTTCTTCTTGCCTTTTCCATCTCTGTTTGGAGTAGAGTTTTTTCCCACATGGTTTTCTCTATTTCTCTGGTTCATAGAGATTTGGTTGTATTTGGGTACCTGATCAGGCCTTGTTGTCGAGACCTATCTTTCCTGCTTTAAGTAGTTGTTCTAGGTTTTAGCTTCTCACTAAGTCTAGCTTAAGGGGGGTGTTAGAGTAATCGGGCCTTTACTTGATTAATTAAATAACATTTTTTTAATTATTTAAGTTCCCTTTATCTCTTTTACACTTAAGCTAACTTTAGGTGCATAATAATTAATTCTTTTATTAATTAGTATGTGCAAGCCTAGGTTTTCCTTTTTAGGGTTTCTTGACCTATTAGAGGTTGGATTATTTTCCTTTGTATTATTCCATTATCACATTACACATTTTCTGAATATTGAGCTCTCATCTTTTTGAGCATATTTTCTATGTATTGTTTTTCTGTTATTTGCTTCCTTGCTTCTCCTTGTAACAGGTTATTTAGCTTGCAGAGATCTTTAAGCTCCCATGGTGTTGTATTTCTCAACTCTCACAATGTATGCCTTCACATCTTCAACATACATCACGCCATCTGGAAAACTAGAAAATGCTCCTGCAGAGTCTTCCTTTTTAGAAATTTTGAGAACCTCCTTAAATATTGGCCTTAATCTATCCTTGACTTCTACAATGGTGGGATTTGCAATAAAAGTAGCAGCTAAAGATCCAGATGTCATGTTGAAAAATACCTGAAAGTGAATGCTAGTGAAAGACTGATAATTGCTTGAAAAAAATTCACAATGCTTTTGCTTGCTCTTGACTCATCTTTACTTCACTCTGAATGCTTGAATGCTCGGTGAGTGAAAATTAATTCACTTACCATCTTTTATCAGTGAATAAAAACCTAATTTTCCTCTATAATAAATGCTTCACCAACAACCCTACAGATGTTAGTTTCACAGTTATATGCTGAGTGAACCTTCATCGATGATGAGCACAATTCTCCAAATCTCTTCCCAGATCTTCTTAGATCTCTTCCGGGGTAATATGAAAAATTTAGCAATGACTTTTCCAACCCCTAATGCTTATACCTTAGTTACTGGTGGAATTTCCTATTTGTGGAGGAATACCCTATTCTATCAGTGGAGTTACTGGTATAGATCCATCTCCACTTGATTCTTTAGATTTTCTAACCCATCTCTTGGTGTGATCTTGTTTTATTTCATCTACCTTCTACTTTCCTTTCTCATGATCTTTATCATTATTAACTGGTTGAGTCTTTCTTTTGCAATACTTAGCAATATGACCTATTTTGTTGCATGCATAACATGTAAAGTTGTTCTTTTGAATTTCTTTGACATATTCGGTGTTATTCCTTGACCTATAGTGATTAACAAAATGTCCAAACTTTCCACATGCATGACATTTAACATTCATTTTGAAATCTTTTGATTTATGACCATACTTCTTGTAGTTTGTGCATTGACCGGGAATAGAATTGTAGTTTTGCTTTGCTCTATTTCTACATTGTTTAGCCATATGCCCAAATTTGTTGCAAATAAAACATCTACCATTGAATTTATAAGCATTAGATTTCCTTACCAGTTTCCTCTATTCTGATGAGTTCTGCATACCGATTGTGTGATCATCATTTGCAGTACTGGAGCTTTCTCCTTGAGTAAATCCAAGTCTGCTAAAATCATGTCTTTGTCTTTTTCAGTAAGTCACTCAACTTTGCAACATTGATCCTAAACTATTCTTTATACTCACTTGCAGTAGTTAGATCATCTCTCAGAGTTACTATCTATCTTTCCAACTCTTGTTTATTATTCTGGGATTGTACTAACTCATTTCTCAACATATCATTCTCATGAACCAATCTGCCACATTCTTCAAATTTGGTCTTCAAAGTTACAACAATGTTTTCTTCCTTCTTCTTTCTATCCTCAATCTCTTTAGACATCCTCATAGCTAGATCTTTCATTTCATTCTTCATGAGAATGTTATCTTGGCTTAGTTTCTGGCATTGTTCCTTAAGAGAATTTTTCTCCTCATCATCTGGATTTTGCAAAAGTTCTTTTCTCTTGGATTGACAGATGATAACCTTTCTTGTAGGATAAGAATTAACTCATTAGCAGAATTCAATTCTTCATGCAATTTCAAGTTCTTCATCCTTTCAACATCATAATCCTCAAGAGAAATCTCATGTTGCTTCTCCATAGCCATGTTCAAATGTTTTGGTTTCAGGATCTTCCTCAAGATGTTAGACTTCTTTCGAGGTACCAAGCTCCGATACCAATTATTGGGATCCAAGAACACTGAGAGGGGGAGTGAGAAAAGTGTTCTATCAATGAACATAGATTTTATACCTTTATACCAAAAACATATAACTTGTAGCAAATAAACCATCCACATAAATGAACACCATAATACACAGAATTTATACGTGGAAAACCTCAATGGGGAAAAACCACGGTGGGATTTGTGACCCACAATATCAATTTATTCGCCATATGAAAAGATATTACATATAATAGGTGCTTGTACTTGTAGGAAGGCACACTGCCTAGAGCACACTGCTCATCACTAAAGAGTCTCACTAACTACAAGCTTCTGCCAAAGGAAATTACTAAAAATGAACTCAAGATTGCATCTGGTATGCCAAATAGAGTTCTGGTTTTGGGTTTGCTCTGTACTGGTTCATAACCTTGAACACTTCTAGCGATATCTCTTCTCCTCCAAAATTATTTCTAACCTATCCATAGATCATTGCATGATCTGACATTCACATACAAAATGATCTATATAAATATACTTCGCATTATACAGTTCAGATATTTTCTATCTCACTTATTTCAATTTCTATCACATATGCCATATATACAAAATGACCTAGTAGTCTGACCTATATACCTATTACAAACAATATTCCTTATGTTGGCTTACAATACAATACAAAAGATATTCAATGTCAGCTTCAACAATTACAAAATGATTTAATAAATAAATCCTCCTTGATGTCAGCTTCCAAAGAAGTATTGATGCTGGTGCCAATGTCGGTGCCAGTGTAGCCTTGAATGCTTCAAAACTAGTATCTGCTAGTATATGCCTCCTAGTGCCAGTTTATGAATTCCATCATATCTTGTTACCATCAATGACAACAAAATGAATCCAATGAGTGTCAATTGCCAATAGGTTATGGGGTAAGATATGAAAACTTGAAGATGGAAGATAATGAAAGAATTGTTGTGTTTACGAAAAGAGTAAATGAGATTGTTATGAGAATTCAATGTTGTGGAGGATCTTTGAGTGAAGATGAAATAGTTTCCAAAGTATTAAGAGCCCTTCCACTGGATTACAAGATGAAGGCAATTGAAATTAATGAGTTGAGAACAATGGAAAACTCTTCAATTAACAGAGACGTTCTGATTGGGAAATTATTTGCTTTTGAGCTTGAAGAATTTGGATCTTCTTGAGCTATAAAGTCTGAACCTTCTTTTCATGCATCATCATCATCATCTATCGACAAAATTGAGTGGAAAGTCTTATATGCAAAATAATTGGAAGACATGAGGAAAGAAGATGAATAATTTGAGCAACTTGAAGCCTTATTTTCTAGAAGAGTACCTAAAGGTCCAATAGGAAGTAAGTATGAAGGAAAAGCACCTTTTAAATGTTTTACATGTAATAAGATTGGTCATTTTGCATCTAGATGTCCTGAAAGGAATGCAAGATTTGAGGAAAGAATTAAGAAATCATTTAAGCCTAACCAAAATAGATATAGATTCAAGAAATATAAATAATGCTACATAGCGGATGAGGAAGGAGTAAGTGATGTTTATGGAGATGAACCGACATAAGACTCTGCTAGTGGATTCGACAATGGAAAGGAATGGGTTTTCTATTCTTTAAAGGAAGATGAACCGGAACCGGCTATCAAAAATAAAGAAAAGGCCTTGGCAGAAAAAGTTGAAGATAAGGATGAATGGGTAATTGATAGTGGATGCTCACACCATATGATTGCAGATAAAAGAAATTTTTTGTCAATATAAGAATACAATGGCGGTCAAGTCAGATTTGGAGATGACAAAGCATGTATGATCAAAGGTAGAGGTATTATTTCTTTGGATGGAAAGCATAACACTGATAATGTATATTATGTAGAAGGTTTAAAGTATAATCTTTTGAGTGTTGGTAAATTGGTTGACAAGGGTTTCCAACTTCAGTTTAAAGATAGAAAATGTAAAATCAATAACAAGGCTGGTTTGGAGATTGCAATCAGTATTCAGATTGGAGCTAATATCTTTCACTTGAACATTGGTAAATAAGACATGTTTGATTGCTCATATTGATGAGAGTTGGTTATGACATAAGAGGTTGTGTCATGTTAATTTTGATTGTATTGTTAAGATCAATTCAACTAAGGCAGTTAGAGATATACCTAGGATTATGAAGCCTCATAATCTGGTATGTAAGGAATTTCAATTGGGAAAGAAAGTTACAAGTTATTTTAAGAGCTTTCAAGGTGATAGGTATTTCATGTTGATTATTGATGACTATTCTAGGATGATGTGGGTGATTTTTCATAGGGAGAAGTCTGAAGCCTTTGATAAATTAAAGATCTTTAAAACAAAGGTTGAAACTAGATTGAAAATCAAATGTCTAAGATCAGATCATGGCAGTGAGTTCACTTCTCATGAATTTAATAGTTACTATGAGACAAATGGCATTAGGAGACTGTTATCTGCACCTAGAACTCCTCAACAGAATGGAGTAGTGGAAAGAAAGAAGAGAACCATTTTGGATGTAGAAAGATCTATGATGATGGAAGCCAAATTGCCTCATATCTATTGGAGAGAAGTAGTGAGTACAACAGTCTACACATTCAACAAAGTTCACATCAAAGGTGAAACCGATAAGACCCCTTATGAACTATGGTTTGGACATACACATATGATTAAATATTTTAGAATTTTTGGAACTAAATTCTATATCAAAAGAGATGATTCTATTGGAAAGTTTGATCCTAGATGTGATGAAGGGATATTTCTTAGTTATTCGATTCAAAGAAAAGCATATAGATGTTATAATAAAAGATTGTAGAAAATTGTGGAGAGTGCTAATGTGAAAGTGGATGAGTAGTACATAAATCATTCTATATCATATGACAGGGAACTGGCAATGGAAATGATCATAATTGAACTAGTAATGCCTCAACCAACATAGGAATCTGAGACAGCTACACTGGCACAATCAATAAATTCAACTATGAGTGATGATCAGAGCAGTGAATCTAAAGTTCAAAAGACACCAAGGTATGTAAGATTAAATCATTCTGAAGATCAAATTATTGGAGATAGGAACAAAGGAGTTATGACAACAAGAAGACTGATAAATGATGAGGTATGTCTTATTTCTCAAGTTGAACCGGCAATTGTTATTGAAGCTTGTAAGGATAAACATTGGTTAAAGGCTATGGAAGATGAATTAGATTAGATAGAGAAGAATGAAACTTGGACTTTAGTTCTCGGCCTAAAAATAAGAATGTTATTGGAAATAAATGGGTTTTTAGGAATAAACTGAATGAGGATGGTCAAGTTGTAAGAAACAAGGCTAGATTGGTTTGTAAGGGATATTATCAAATGGAAGGAATTGATTATGGTGAGACATTTGCACCTGTAGCTAGAATTGAAGCTAATAGACTATTTCTTGCCTATACAGCTTATAAGAACTATAAGGTTTATCAAATGGATGTTAAATGTGCATTTTTGAATGGTTAACTTGAGGAAGAAGTATACATTGAGCAACCTGATGGTATTTCACTGACAGATGATAAAGATATGGGTTGCATATTGAAGAAAGCTTTATATGGATTGAAACAAGCTCCTAGAGTTGTGTATGCAAGGTTGGATAAATATCTTTTGAAGCTTGGTTTTACTAAAGGTAGTGTTGATAGTAATTTATATTATAAGATCACTGATGATAATATTCTGATTATTGAAGTATTTGTTGATGATATCATTTTGGAGGAGAAGATAAATTGTGCATGGAATTTGCTAACAATATGAAGAGTGAATTTGAAATGTCCATGATTGGTGAGATGAGATTTTTCTTAGGTTTGCAAAATACTCAAATTGAAAAATGCATTTTTATCTGTCAAACTAAGTATCTGAGGAAATTGTTGAAGAATTTTGGTATTGATAATTCCAAACTGGTAAGTACTCTTATGGTGACAAGTGAGAAATTATCTATTAAGGATACTTCTACACTGGTAAATCTGACAAGGTATAAGTCTATGATTGGTGATTTGTTATATTTCACTTAGACTAGATCGGATATTATGAATGTAGTAATTATTATTTCAAGATATCAAAGTAATCCTAAAGAAAATCATGAATGTGTAGTAAAAAGGATATTCCAGTATTTGCAAGGAACAACAAAGTATGGTTTATGGTATTCTAAAAATGATGATTTCACTTTATGTGCATATACGGATTCAGATTGGGCAGGAGATACTGATGATAGGACAAGCACTTTTGGTGGAGCTTTCATTCTTGGAAATGATCTGGTTTCATGGATCAATAAAAAATAGTCATGCATTTCTTTATCTACTACAGAAGCTAAGTATGTTGCAACAACAACTAATTGCACTCAGGTCTTGTGGATGAAGCAAATGTTGAAGAATATCAGGGTAAGTTGTAGTAAACCGGTAGTTATCTACTGTGATAACTCGAACTATTGACATGTCTAATAATCTGGCATTTCACTCTAAGACTAAGCATATATCAATAAAGTATAACTTTTTAAAGGACAAGGTAGAAGCAAAGGAAGTCAAATTGGTTTATGTGAACACTAAAGAACAGATTGCAGACATATTCACTAAACTATTGTCTAAGGAATCATTTGAGTATTTAAGAGACAGGTTAGGGGTTTCTGTCCCTCTGGAAGAGACTTGATTGATGTAATTTGTCATCAGTCTTGTATGCACTATCAAAGATATTATTCATTTTGGTACTGATAAGTGGTGCTACTACTCATGGGGAGTAGTTAGCTTTGAGATACAGAGGTTTATATTCTTTCTTTGATATTTTTGCTAGATTTCTGGCATTGATGTTAAAGGGGGAGAGATAGTGATGTGAAAAATAAATTCAAAGATATCATTCATGAGGGGAGAGTTACTGATATTCAGGAGATTGTTGGTTGTCTTCTATAGGGGGAGACTTGTTTGGCATTTCTTGGTACTTAGATGTTTTTCACATCTAGTATTGCCATCAATGCCAAAGGAGGAGATTGTTGGCATTATGGATGAATTGATTATGTGTTTCATTGATTTTTTGTCATTGATGTCAGACTAGCTATTATGGTTGGTTACCGACAGACACATTTTGGTTACCAATAGAATATCTAGTGTTACCGATAGAAGAGACTATTTGTTGGACAATTTCGACATTTTTGGATCTATGGAATATGTTTGGTTACATGTGGTACATGCTTCTGGAGCATGTCTTGGTCAAATGGTATGGACTTGGTAATTGGATGCTAGCATACACTCTGGTAAACCCTTACCGACATTGGTTTATGGCTTTATCGACAGAGCTTTCACTAAGGAATCTTGATAGGATGCATAAGTGGTGTTGGTGTGGCTTCTAGATGGATTTCAGGATGTTGAAGAAGTTCTTTGATCATTCTTCAACTACTTGAAGACATTGCTTTGTCATGGTGGACCCAGAATAGGTTTGGTACCTATCTAGGTTATGGACCAGTATCATGTTAATGTGTACTCTACACATTACTACGATGTTTTATGGATTGGTTATTGTTGTCTTGGTCTTAAGCCGTCATAGCATATCATTGTAAAATGGATTTATGTATTGATCTTATTGTAATATCTTTTAGGTGGCTAGCCTAATTGGTTTAGGCCTTAGGGTTTGTATAAATAAGAGGTAGAAACTATTTGTAGACTATCATGGTTATTGAAAAGGTCATGGTCAAGGAATGTAATGTGCGAATATTATAATATCATTCAAGCAGAAGAGTTGATCGATCATAGGTGATCGAATTGGGATTAAGGAAGAGATCAAAGGCCTACAATATTAAGCTTAACTATAACTGTAATCAGGCATGGTAGATGCTATCTCTCATAGTTCACTCTATTGGATTGTTGTCCATTTATCTTGAGAAGCTTGTAGCGTCTTTGAAGTTAGCGAGACTCTTTTTGTAATGAGAAGTACTCTCTAGGCAGTGTGCCTTCCTACATGTACATGCACCTCATTATAACACATACTTTCTGCAGAAGTATCATCTGACTATGGGTAGGCTTCCCACCATGGTTTTTCCCTTTCCAGGTTTTCCACATACAAATCATGGTGTTATGTGGTATGGTTGCTTTGCATTGATTATTTGTTTATTTGTTAAGTTGCATTGTTTACCAGTATATGTTTCTACTTTACCGATGCTTAATTTGGTTAAAGGTTATTTAGTGGATTAAATGTTATAATATGTTAACAACTAATTCACCCCCCCCCCCACCTCTTAGTTGTTCACTTATTATCCTAATAGTGCATTCACACCAAAGGCCAATCATAGGAACAAATATCAAAATCCCAAACTATATAGAATGCTGCATAATACTAAGTCCTTTCCCCAAATATTTCTTTGATAACTATATTAACTATATGGGAAGAGAAATATTTTAACCCAAGCTTCCAAAAACAATATGCAAACAAGGAGCATACAAAGAAATGAAAAATAAAATAAAATACAAATGAAAGAGAGCTCCAACCTGCAACCTGAGTGATGGAAGAAGTTTGTATACATGCCCTCAATCCAAATCCAGCAAAAGAGAACCCCAGAAGCCCAAAATGAAGTTGAAAGATCAAAAATTGCAAAAGAAGCTAGCAAAATGTAACCCCGACAACACTCACAGGCTCAAAAATAAAAACTATAAAAAACTCAAAACCCTAGCCACAATTTCAACCAATCAAAATATTCCATTTTATATATCTTACCTACCCATCTTAGGTTATAATTTTATTTCCCATTTCCAATTTCAACCAATGGGAACAAGTGGTAGGTGAGATTAGTATAAAGCATATTTGCAATATATAAGTCAGATATGCTATCATTTTATTCAAAGGTATTTATCCACCTCATACAAATAATAGACAAGCTATATTAATAAACCATAGGCTATAAATTAACTAATCCAAGTGGGGGTTAATAGATAAATAATTCAAAAGATCCCAAGTAAATAAATAACCATGACAAATATTAAACACTAAATAAATAAACCATAAACAATAAATAGATAAATAAATAAACCACAAATATAAATTAATCAATAAATATTGAATAAGTCATAAATCAACATTAAATATATAAACATTAAATATCAAATAATTAAATACTCAAAAGCTCATAAAATAATTTAAATAATCCAAATAAATAATTGCACCTCAAATATTAATTAAACAATAGATATTAAATAAATCATAAATCATCAAAATATCAATTAATCAAATAATCAAAACACTAATAATCCAATGATTAATCTAGACATTAATAATCACATCATCTCACATCAATAAACACACTTACATCACTAAGAGACCAATCTTATTAACTAACATGGTAAATTATGTTGAGATGCTGACGACTCACAATGAACAACTAGACCTAGAGTATGTGAGGGGAACTTGTGTCAACTCTGAACCACATGCCATTGGGATTTAAAGACACACTCAGACTTGTGTAGCCAAGTGGATTTGTTGTCTAGTATCTGCAAATTCTACATCCACAAAGCAACAATACAACATATACATACATACATACATACATATATATATATATATATATATATATATATATATATATATATATATATATATATATATATATATATATATATATATATATATATATATATATATATATATAATAACAGGGAAGTGATAGAGAATTACAACAACACATCCTGCTCGCAATGAGTGATGTGACATTGTCCTTATCATGAAGACAGTCATACAACAATCAAACACACCATTAGATCAACTCATCATAGGTAATCATGAAATTGGACCAGTACATCTAAAACATCATCAAATGCATGATCAGTATAATCCATCAATATAGTAATGCATGTAAAATGCATCAAGCATAGGAATACATATAAGATCCATCAACACCTATATTCATCAAATCACATGATCAATAATGATAGTACCATCATCCATATAAACCATCAACATAGCATATATCCTCATAAGTCATCAGAGTGTTATATGTCGAAATAATGTCTAGCATCATAATGACTATTTGAAATGTAAATAGAGTCAAGATCGTAATCTAAAACATCATAAAATAGCATCTATGATATGAATAGAGTCATAAGCAATCATCAAAGCATCATCAATATGTCTAAATAAGTCTTATCGACGCATAGATCAAATGATAAATCGAGGAGGGACACTACATGGTGGATCATTTTGGTTGAGTATTTTGTGTTGCAGATCTTAGAGAAGCATTTTGGATGTGTAAATTACCTTATTCCAGGTTTGTGGCCTCCTGTGTTGAGTTTTGAATAAGTTGGAAGATCCGGTAGATAGATTTTTGGTTAGAATAGTGTTTATCAGAAATAACATGTGGAAATTCATTGTGCTAATTTTGCAGGTCAATTTTGGTAGTTATTTGTGTGTTCAAGGATGTTGAGCTAGCATGTGGAAAACTTGCTCTGGTTTGCATGATTATTTTGGATCGGATTGAGCCGACTTAGTGTGCATGTTCCATCTTTTGTGTCATGTTATTGAAGTTGACTTGATGGATACCTAAATTAATGTCGATGATGTATAATACCAATTGATCTAATCATTTGTGATATCGATGGTAATGTGGAATATGTTTATGAGAATTTGTGCATAGTTTCATGTGTACAAGTGAAAGATCTGAGCTCCAAAATATACCAGAATATCAAAACAGGGCAGTGTAGTAGAGCAAAGTAAGGATATGTAATTTTTCCTTAATTGGAACTGTTTTGGCATATGTAGATGTTTTCTATCAGTTCATACACTCCAATTATTATATGTAATCATTTTGTAAGGCAACGAGCCTTATGAGGTTGTAGCCCTTATTGTAATTGAGCAGTGAGCTCTAGGCAGTGTGCCTGAATGCATGTGCATTCCCCTCATGTAATATTATTATACTTCTAAAAAGGTATATTAATACTATGGGTTTCAATCCCACCGTGGTTTTTCCCGTAACTGGGTTTCCATGTAAAATTTTTGGTGTTATGGTGTTATTGTTATTTTCCTTGTGTTTCTGCATTCCACTTTTATTCATTTGCATTAAGTGGTTGAAAGTACATATTAAGAATGTTAAAATTTGTAGAAAACTAATTCACCCCCCCTCTTAGTGTTCCTTGATTCCAATAGTGAGTTTTAAAATGAAGATTTAGTATTTTTTGAAATCAATGTTTGACTAGGTTTCAATATGGCTAGAAAAGTGCAATTTCAGAAAATAGTTGAGTAGGTAACTTCACAGAATAAAATATTTTGCCTTGGGAATCACAATGAACATCTATTTGATGTTTTGGATTCCTCATATGACATTCTACCATAGTACCAGCTTTCAGGCCTTGAGGAAGTGATTAGACCAATTTTAAGAGCCATTTTCGAGAGCTACTCAGGTGATTTTGGTCAAAATCAGAAGTGTAGAAATGTCAAGTCAAATCATCAGTTGCTCAATTCCTCAAGTATAGAACATATCTAGTTGGTATTCTAGAGAATTTTTATAGGCAAATTGTTTAGAAATGGTTTTTTTTTTAGTCAGGCCGACCAAAGGGCCTGACTAATGATAACGCTCAATAAAATCAATTGGAACCCATCTAGAAGAAACACATATTATTTAAATCATTTTAGATTTAAATAATATTATTACATCACCAAATATACTTATGTAGAGAGGGGCATGCAATTTTTTAATTTGTGAGTTGATTTAAAATGGAGATGCAAGGGGCACATAAAATTAAAATACTTAAGATCACTTCAATAGTGATTTAAATATATTTCAAATATGGGCAAAGTGGGTAACCAGATATTTAAATTGTGATTATTTTTCCCACGTAAATGCTAAAAGGGAGATTTAAAATATAAATTCAAATTGCCACTAAAAATCATGCCCTCATAAAATAATATGTGAAGTAAAAACTTTGGCGATCCTGTGAAAACAAAAGGAGGGAGTGGATTTTAAAAGATTTTTTTGGAGCTCATGAAAGTGAGAAAGATTGAAAGACTTTTATTAAAGTCTTCATACATGTTTACCCCGCAAGAATTTTCAAGGGCTGAGAGTGGAGTGTGGGATAGTGGGGAGAGGAGAAAAAGAAAGCCCTTCCCCACCCCGTAGGATATCATAGGAAGCCAAAGGGAGGTCGTAGGGTAGCGAGAAGGGCAACTTAGTCTCCCCACCACCCCATAGCTTGAAGGCAGGCATGTGAAAGAGGCCACAGGGAGATCATTGCTAAGTGAGGTGTAGAGAATACATTTCCCCACCATGCTGCAAAACATATAGGGATATGGAAACACACTGTGGGGGAAGTAGTGTGTAGCAAATACAAGGAACAAATTTTGCCCATCACCCCGTAGCTTGAAGATGGGCAGAGAAGAAGTGTTGCGGTGTAATAAGAAGTCAAAGCAAAAATGTAACATAGCACAAAAGGAAATTAAGGTAGGAAGTGTATGTAGATGGACATGCTCATTGTTAGGGTTCAGGAAGATAACTCCATATTCTATGCATAGGGTCACACAAGTTAATCCTTAGCTACTAAATATTTTATCATAAATTGTGGGTTTCAACAAATTTTGTAAAGAATATGTGACACATTTCTGATGCCTAGGCTTTGAATGGTTATAACATAGGGAAACAG